>NW_027137300.1:0-56137 GCF_040869045.1 Eurosta solidaginis | reverse complement strand
AATTCCCGTTTTTTTACCGTTTTTCACCCTGGAAACGAAAAAATTGACCCTTCGACTTTTTTAAAAAATAACCCCTGGTAGTGCTAACTTGATGCCTACATAGCACTACCACCCTAGTAACTTTTGAGTGGGTAGGTGAAAATGAAAAAAAAGTATGCCAATAAATCCCGTTTTTTTACCGTTTTTCACCGTGCAAACGAAAAATTGACCGTTCGACTTTTTTAAAAAATAACCCCTGGCTAACTTGATGCCTACATAGCACTACCACCCTAGTAACTTTTGAGTGGGTGGGTGAAAATGAAAAAAAGTATGCCAATAATTCCCGTTTTTTACCGTTTTTCACCGTGGAAACTAAAAATTTACCGTTCGACTTTTTTAAAAAATAACCCCTGGTAGTGCTAACTTGATGCCTACATAGCACTACCACCCTAGTAACTTTTAAGTGGGTGGGTGAAAATGAAAAAAAAGTATATCAATAATTCCCGTTTTTTTTACCGTTTATCACCGTGGAGACGAAAAATTGACCGTTCGACTTTTTAAAAAAATAACCCCTGGTGGTGCTAACTTGATGCCTACATAGCACTACCACTCTAGTAACTTTTGAGAGGGTGGGTGAAAATTAAGTAAAAGTATGCCAATAATTCCCGTTTTTTACCGTTTTTCACCGTGGAAACGAAAAATTGACCGTCAGACTTTTTTAAAAAATAACCCCTGGTAGTGCTAACTTGATGCCTACATAGCACTACAACCCTAGTAACTTTTGAGTGGGTGGGTGAAAATGAAGAAAAAGTATGCCAATAATTCCCGTCTTTTTACCGGTTTTCCCCGTGGAAACGAAAAATTGACCGTTCGACATTTTTAAAAAATAACCCCTGGTAGTGCTAACTTGATGCCTACATAGCACTTCCACCCTAGTAACTTTTGAGTGGGTGGGTGAAAATGAAGAAAAAGTATGCCAATAATTTCCGTTTTTTTTTTTCGTTTTTCACCGTGGAAACGAAAAATTGACCTTTCGCCTTTTTTAAAAATAACCCCTGGTTGTGCTAACTTGGTGCCTACATAAACCCTACCAACCCTAGTAACTTTTGAGTGGGTGGGTGAAAATGAAGAAAAAGTATGCCAATAATTCCCGTTTTTTTACCGTTTTTCACCCTGGAAACGAAAAATTGACCGTTCTACTTTTTTAAAAAGTCACCCCTGGTAGTGCTAACTTGATGCCTACATAGAACTACTCCCCTAGTAACTTTTGAGAGGGTGGGTGAAAATGAAGAAAAAGTATGCCAATAATTCCCGTTTTCTTTACCGTTTTTCACCGTGGAAACGAAAAATTGACCGTTCGACTTTTTAAAAAATAACCCCTGGTAGTGCTAACTTGATGCCTACATAGCACCACCACCCTAGTAAATTTTGAGTGGATGGGTGAAAATGAAGAAAAAGTATGCCAATAATTCCCGTTTTCTTACCGTTTTTCACCGTGGAAACGAAAAATTGACCGTTCGACTTTTTTAAAAAATAACTCCTGGTAGTGCTAACTTGATGCCTACATAGCACTACCACCCTAGTAACTTTTGATTGGGTGGGTGAAAATGAAAAAAAGTATGCCAATAATTCCCGTTTTTTTTACCGTTTTTCACCGTGGAAACGAAAAATTGACCGTTCGACTTTTTTAAAAAATAAACCCTGGTAGTGCTAACTTGATGCCCTAGTAACTTTTGAGTGGGTGGGTGAAAATGAAGAAAAAGTATGCCAATAATTCCCGCTTTTTTACCGTTTTTCACCGTGGAACGAAAAATTGACCGTTCGACTTTTTAAAAAATAAACCCTGGTAGTGCTAACTTGATGCCCTAGTAACTTTTGAGTGGGTGGGTGAAAATGAAGAAAAAGTATGCCAATAATTCCCGCTTTTTTACCGTTTTTCACCGTGGAACGAAAAATTACCGTTCGACTTTTTAAAAAAATAACCCCTGGTAGTGCTAACTTGATGCCTACATAGCACTACCACCCTAGTAACTTTTGAGTGGGTGAGTGAAAATGAAGAAAAAGTATGCCAATAATTCCCGTTTTCGTACCGTTTTTCACCGTGGGAAACGCAAATTGACCGTTCGACTTTTTTAAAAAATAACCCCTGGTAGTGCTAACTTGATGCCTACATAGCACCACCACCCTAGTAACTTTTGAGTGGATGGGTGAAAATGAAGAAAAAGTGTGCCAATAATTCCCGTTTTCTTACCGTTTTTCACCGTGGAAACGAAAAATTGACCGTTCGACTTTTTTAAAAAATAACCCCTGGTAGTGCTAACTTGATGCCTACATAGCACTACCACCCTAGTAACTTTTGAGTGGGTGGGTGAAAATGAAAAAAAGTATGCCAATAATTCCCGTTTTTTTACCGTTTTTCACCGTGGAAACGAAAAATTGACCGTTCGACTTTTTAAAAAAATAACTCCTGGTAGTGATAACTTGATGCCTACATAGCACTACCACCCTAGTAACTTTTGAGTGGGCGGGTGAAAATGAAGAAAAAGTATGCGAATAATTCCCGTTTTTTTTACCGTTTTTCACCGTGGACGCGAAAAATTGACCGTTCGACTTTTTTTAAAAAATAACCCCTGGTAGTGCTAACTTGATGCCTACATAGCACTTCCACCCTAGTAACTTTTGAGTGGATGGGGTGAAAATGAAGAAAAAGTATGCCAATAATTCCCGTTTTCTTACCGTTTTTCACCGTGGAAACGAAAAATTGACCGTTCGACTTTTTTAAAAAATAACCCCTGGTAGTGCTAACTTGATGCCTACATAGCACTACCACCCTAGTAACTTTTGAGTGGGTGGGTGAAAATGAAAAAAAAGTATGCCAATAATTCCCGTTTTTTTACCGTTTTTCACCGTGGAAACGAAAAATTGACCCTTCGACTTTTTTAAAAAATAACCCCTGGTAGTGCTAACTTGATGCCTACATAGCACTACCACCCTAGTAACTTTTGAGTGGGTAGGTGAAAATGAAAAAAAAGTATGCCAATAAATCCCGTTTTTTTACCGTTTTTCACCGTGCAAACGAAAAATTGACCGTTCGACTTTTTTAAAAAATAACCCCTGGCTAACTTGATGCCTACATAGCACTACCACCCTAGTAACTTTTGAGTGGGTGGGTGAAAATGAAAAAAAGTATGCCAATAATTCCCGTTTTTTACCGTTTTTCACCGTGGAAACTAAAAATTTACCGTTCGACTTTTTTAAAAAATAACCCCTGGTAGTGCTAACTTGATGCCTACATAGCACTACCACCCTAGTAACTTTTAAGTGGGTGGGTGAAAATGAAAAAAAAGTATATCAATAATTCCCGTTTTTTTTACCGTTTATCACCGTGGAGACGAAAAATTGACCGTTCGACTTTTTAAAAAAATAACCCCTGGTGGTGCTAACTTGATGCCTACATAGCACTACCACTCTAGTAACTTTTGAGAGGGTGGGTGAAAATTAAGTAAAAGTATGCCAATAATTCCCGTTTTTTTACCGTTTTTCACCGTGGAAACGAAAAATTGACCGTCAGACTTTTTTAAAAAATAACCCCTGGTAGTGCTAACTTGATGCCTACATAGCACTACAACCCTAGTAACTTTTGAGTGGGTGGGTGAAAATGAAGAAAAAGTATGCCAATAATTCCCGTCTTTTTACCGGTTTTCCCCGTGGAAACGAAAAATTGACCGTTCGACATTTTTAAAAAATAACCCCTGGTAGTGCTAACTTGATGCCTACATAGCACTTCCACCCTAGTAACTTTTGAGTGGGTGGGTGAAAATGAAGAAAAAGTATGCCAATAATTTCCGTTTTTTTTTTCGTTTTTCACCGTGGAAACGAAAAATTGACCTTTCGCCTTTTTTAAAAAATAACCCCTGGTTGTGCTAACTTGGTGCCTACATAACCCTACCACCCTAGTAACTTTTGAGTGGGTGGGTGAAAATGAAGAAAAAGTATGCCAATAATTCCCGTTTTTTTACCGTTTTTCACCCTGGAAACGAAAAATTGACCGTTCTACTTTTTTAAAAAGTCACCCCTGGTAGTGCTAACTTGATGCCTACATAGAACTACTCCCCTAGTAACTTTTGAGAGGGTGGGTGAAAATGAAGAAAAAGTATGCCAATAATTCCCGTTTTCTTTACCGTTTTTCACCGTGGAAACGAAAAATTGACCGTTCGACTTTTTTAAAAAATAACCCCTGGTAGTGCTAATTTGATGCCCTAGTAACTTTTGAGTGGGTGGGTGAAAATGAAGAAAAAGTATGCCAATAATTCCCGCTTTTTTACCGTTTTTCACCGCGGAACGAAAAATTGACCGTTCGACTTTTTAAAAAAATAACCGCTGGTAGTGCTAACTTGATGCCTACATAGCACTACCACCCTAGTAAATTTTGAGTGGGTGAGTGAAAATGAAGAAAAAGTATGCCAATAATTCCCGTTTCCTTACCGTTTTTCACCGTGGAAACGCAAAATTGACCGTTCGACTTTTTTAAAAAATAACCCCTGGTAGTGCTAACTTGATGCCTACATAGCACTACCACCCTAGTAACTTTTGAGTGGGTGGGTGAAAATGAAGAAAAAGTATGCCAATAATTCCCGTTTTTTACCGTTTTTCACCTTGGAAATGAAAAATTGACCGTTCGAATTTAAAAAAAATAAACCCTGGTAGTGCTAACTTGATGCCTACATAGCACTTCCACCCTAGTAACTTTTGAGTGGGTAAGTGAAAATGAAAAAAAGTATGCCCATAATTCCCGTTTTTTTTTACCGTTTTTCACCGTGGAAAGGAAAAATTGACCGTTCGACTTTTTTAAAAAATAACCCCTGGTAGTGCTAACTTGATGCCTACATAGCACCACCACCCTAGTAACTTTTGAGTGGATGGGTGAAAATGAAGAAAAAGTATGCCAATAATTCCCGTTTTCTTACCGTTTTTCACCGTGGAAACGAAAAATTGACCGTTCGACTTTTTTAAAAAATAACCCCTGGTAGTGCTAACTTGATGCCTACATAGCACTACCACCCTAGTAACTTTTGATTGGGTGGGTGAAAATGAAAAAAAGTATGCCAATAATTCCCGTTTTTTACCGTTTTTCACCGTGGAAACGAAAAATTGACCGTTCGACTTTTTTAAAAAATAAACCCTGGTAGTGCTAACTTGATGCCCTAGTAACTTTTGAGTGGGTGGGTGAAAATGAAGAAAAAGTATGCCAATAATTCCCGCTTTTTTACCGTTTTTCACCGTGGAACGAAAAATTGACCGTTCGACTTTTTTAAAAAATAAACCCTGGTAGTGCTAACTTGATGCCCTAGTAACTTTTGAGTGGGTGGGTGAAAATGAAGAAAAAGTATGCCAATAATTCCCGCTTTTTTACCGTTTTTCACCGTGGAACGAAAAATTGACCGTTCGACTTTTTAAAAAAATAACCCCTGGTAGTGCTAACTTGATGCCTACATAGCACTACCACCCTAGTAACTTTTGAGTGGGTGAGTGAAAATGAAGAAAAAGTATGCCAATAATTCCCGTTTTCTTACCGTTTTTCACCGTGGAAACGCAAAATTGACCGTTCGACTTTTTTAAAAAATAACCCCTGGTAGTGCTAACTTGATGCCTACATAGCACCACCACCCTTGTAGCTTTTGAGTGGATGGGTGAAAATGAAGAAAAAGTGTGCCAATAATTCCCGTTTTCTTACCGTTTTTCACCGTGGAAACGAAAAATTGACCGTTCGACTTTTTTAAAAAATAACCCCTGGTAGTGCTAACTTGATGCCTACATAGCACTACCACCCTAGTAACTTTTGAGTGGGTGGGTGAAAATGCAAAAAAGTATGCCAATAATTCCCGTTTTTTTTACCGTTTTTCACCGTGGAAACGAAAAATTGACCCTTCGACTTTTTTAAAAAATAACCCCTGGTAGTGCTAACTTGATGCCTACATAGCACTTCCACCCTAGTAACTTTTGAGTGGATGGGTGAAAATGAAGAAAAAGTATGCCAATAATTCCCGTTTTCTTACCGTTTTTCACCGTGGAAACGAAAAATTGACCGTTCGACATTTTTAAAAAATAACCCCTGGTAGTGCTAACTTGATGCCTACATAGCACTACCACCCTAGTAACTTTTGAGTGGGTGGGTGAAAATGAAAAAAAGTATGCCAATAATTCCCGTTTTTTTTACCGTTTTTCACCGTGGAAACGAAAAATTGACCCTTCGACTTTTTTAAAAAATAACCCCTGGTAGTGCTAACTTGATGCCTACATAGCACTACCACCCTAGTAACTTTTGAGTGGGTGGGTGAAAATGAAAAAAAAGTATGCCAATAAATCCCGTTTTTTTACCGTTTTTCACCGTGCAAACGAAAAATTGACCGTTCGACTTTTTTAAAAAATAACCCCTGGCTAACTTGATGCCTACATAGCACTACCACCCTAGTAACTTTTGAGTGGGTGGGTGAAAATGAAAAAAAGTATGCCAATAATTCCCGTTTTTTACCGTTTTTCACCGTGGAAACTAAAAATTTACCGTTCGACTTTTTTAAAAAATAACCCCTGGTAGTGCTAACTTGATGCCTACATAGCACTACCACCCTAGTAACTTTTAAGTGGGTGGGTGAAAATGAAAAAAAAGTATATCAATAATTCCCGTTTTTTTTACCGTTTATGACCGTCGAGACGAAAAATTGACCGTTCGACTTTTTAAAAAAATAACCCCTGGTAGTGCTAACTTGATGCCTACATAGCACTACCACTCTAGTAACTTTTGAGAGGGTGGGTGAAAATTAAGTAAAAGTATGCCAATAATTCCCGTTTTTTTACCATTTTTCACCGTGGAAACGAAAAATTGACCGTCAGACTTTTTTAAAAAATAACCCCTGGTAGTGCTAACTTGATGCCTACATAGCACTACAACCCTAGTAACTTTTGAGTGGGTGGGTGAAAATGAAGAAAAAGTATGCCAATAATTCCCGTCTTTTTACCGGTTTTCCCCGTGGAGACGAAAAATTGACCGTTCGACATTTTTAAAAAATAACCCCTGGTAGTGCTAACTTGATGCCTACATAGCACTACCACCCTAGTAACTTTTGAGTGGGTGGGTGAAAATGAAGAAAAAGTATGCCAATAATTTCCGTTTTTTTTTTCGTTTTTCACCGTGGAAACGAAAAATTGACCTTTCGCCTTTTTTAAAAAATAACCCCTGGTTGTGCTAACTTGGTGCCTACATAACCATACCACCCTAGTAACTTTTGAGTGGGTGGGTGAAAATGAAGAAAAAGTATGCCAATAATTCCCGTTTTTTTACCGTTTTTCACCCTGGAAACGAAAAATTGACCGTTCTACTTTTTTAAAAAGTCACCCCTGGTAGTGCTAACTTGATGCCTACATAGAACTACTCCCCTAGTAACTTTTGAGAGGGTGGGTGAAAATGAAGAAAAAGTATGCCAATAATTCCCGTTTTTTTTTACCGTTTTTCACCGTGGAAACGAAAAATTGACCGTTCGACTTTTTTAAAAAATAACCCCTGGTAGTGCTAACTTGATGCCTACATAGCACTACCCCTAGTAACTTTTGAGTGGGTGGGTGAAAATGAAATGAAATGAAATTTTTTTAAAAAATAAACCCTGGTAGTGCTGATTTGATGCCCTAGTAACTTTTGAGTGGGTGGGTGAAAATGAAGAAAAAGTATGCCAATAATTCCCGCTTTTTTACCGTTTTTCACCGCGGAACGAAAAATTGACCGTTCGACTTTTTAAAAAAATAACCGCTGGTAGTGCTAACTTGATGCCTACATAGCACTACCACCCTAGTAACTTTTGAGTGGGTGAGTGAAAATGAAGAAAAAGTATGCCAATAATTCCCGTTTCCTTACCGTTTTTCACCGTGGAAACGCAAAATTGACCGTTCGACTTTTTTAAAAAATAACCCCTGGTAGTGCTAACTTGATGCCTACATAGCACTACCACCCTAGTAACTTTTGAGTGGATGGGTGAAAATAAAGAAAAAGTATGCCAATAATTCCCGTTTTCTTACCGTTTTTCACCGTGGAAACGAAAAATTGACCGTTCGACTTTTTTAAAAAATAACCCCTGGTAGTGCTAACTTGATGCCTACATAGCACTACCACCCTAGTAACTTTTGAGTGGGTGGGTGAAAATGAAGAAAAAGTATGCCAATAATTCCCGTTTTTTTTACCGTTTTTCACCGTGGACACGAAAAATTTACCGTTCGACTTTTTTAAAAAATAACCCCTGGTAGTGCTAACTTGATGCCTACGTAGCACTTCCACCCTAGTAACTTTTGAGTGGGTGGGTGAAAATGAAGAAAACGTATGCCAATAATTCCCGTTTTTTTTACCGTTTTTCACCGTGGAAACGAAAAATTGACCGTTCGACTTTTTAAAAAATAACCCCTGGTAATGCTAACTTGGTGCCTACATAGCACTACCACCCTAGTAACTTTTGAGTGGGTGGGTGAAAATGAAAAAAAGTATACCAATAATTCCCGTTTTTTTTTTACCGTTTATCACCGTGGAAACGAAAAATTGACCGTTCGAATTTTTTAAAAAATAACCCCTGGTAGTGCTAACTTGATGCCTACATAGCACTTCCACCCTAGTAACTTTTGAGTGGGTGGGTGAAAATGAAAAAAAGTATACCAATAATTCCCGTTTTTTTTACCGTTTATCACCGTGGAAACGAAAAATTGACCGTTCGACTTTTTAAAATAATAACCCCTGGTAGTGCTAACTTGATGCCTACATAGCACTAGGGTGGTAGTAACTTTTGAGTGGATGGGTGAAAATGAAGAAAAAGTATGCCAATAATTCCCGTTTTTTACAGTTTTTCACCTTGGAAACGAAAAATTGACCATTCGAATTTTTAAAAAAATAAACCCTGGTAGTGCTAACTTGATGCCTACATAGCACTTCCACCCTAGTAACTTTTGAGTGGGTGGGTGAAAATGAAGAAAAAGTATGCCAATAATTCCCGTTTTTTACCGTTTTTCACCTTGGAAACGAAAAATTGACCGTTCGAATTTTAAAAAAAATAAACCCTGGTAGTGCTAACTTGATGCCTACATAGCACTTCCACCCTAGTAACTTTTGAGTGGGTGGGTGAAAATGAAGAAAAGTATGCCAATAATTCCCGTTTTTTACCGTTTTTCACCGTGGAAACGAAAAATTGACCGTTCGACTTTTTTAAAAAAGAAACCCTGGTAGTGCTAACTTGATGCCCTAGTAACTTTTGAGTGGGTGGGTGAAAATGAAGAAAAATTATGCCAATAATTCCCGCTTTTTTACCGTTTTTCACCGTGGAACGAAAAATTGACCGTTCGACTTTTTTAAAAAATAAACCCTGGTAGTGCTAACTTGATGCCCTAGTAACTTTTGAGTGGGTGGGTGAAAATGAAGAAAAAGTATGCCAATAATTCCCGCTTTTTTACCGTTTTTCACCGTGGAACGAAAAATTGACCGTTCGACTTTTTAAAAAAATAACCCCTGGTAGTGCTAACTTGATGCCTACATAGCACTACCACCCTAGTAACTTTTGAGTGGGTGAGTGAAAATGAAGAAAAAGTATGCCAATAATTCCCGTTTTCTTACCGTTTTTCACCGTGGAAACGCAAAATTGACCGTTCGACTTTTTTAAAAAATAACCCCTGGTAGTGCTAACTTGATGCCTACATAGCACCACCACCCTAGTAACTTTTGAGTGGATGGGTGAAAATGAAGAAAAAGTGTGCCAATAATTCCCGTTTTCTTACCGTTTTTCACCGTGGACACGAAAAATATACGGTTCGACTTTTTTAAAAAATAACCCCTGGTAGTGCTAACTTGATGCCTACATAGCACTTCCACCCTAGTAACTTTTGAGTGGGTGGGTGAAAATGAAGAAAACGTATGCCAATAATTCCCGTTTTTTTTACCGTTTTTCACAGTGGAAACGAAAAATTGACCGTTCGACTTTTTAAAAAATAACCCCTGGTAATGCTAACTTGGTGCCTACATAGCACTACCACCCTAGTAACTTTTGAGTGGGTGGGTGAAAATGAAAAAAAGTATACCAATAATTCCCGTTTTTTTTTACCGTTTATCACCGTGGAAACGAAAAATTGACCGTTCGAATTTTTTAAAAAATAACCCCTGGTAGTGCTAACTTGATGCCTACATAGCACTTCCACCCTAGTAACTTTTGAGTGGGTGGGTGAAAATGAAAAAAAGTATACCAATAATTCCCGTTTTTTTTTACCGTTTATCACCGTGGAAACGAAAAATTGACCGTTCGACTTTTTAAAATAATAACCCCTGGTAGTGCTAACTTGATGCCTACATAGCACTACCACCCTAGTAACTTTTGAGTGGGTGGGTGAAAATGAAAAAAAGTATGCCAATAATTCCCGTTTTTTTTACCGTTTTTCACCGTGGAAACGAAAAATTGACCCTTCGACTTTTTTAAAAAATAACCCCTGGTAGTGCTAACTTGATGCCTACATAGCACTACCACCCTAGTAACTTTTGAGTGGGTGGGTGAAAATGAAAAGCCAATAAATCCCGTTTTTTTACCGTTTTTCACCGTGCAAACGAAAAATTGAACGTTCGACTTTTTTAAAAAATAACCCCTGGCTAACTTGATGCCTACATAGCACTACCACCCTAGTAACTTTTGAGTGGGTGGGTGAAAATGAAAAAAAGTATGCCAATAATTCCCGTTTTTTACCGTTTTTCACCGTGGAAACGAAAAATTTACCGTTCGACTTTTTTAAAAAATAACCCCTGGTAGTGCTAACTTGATGCCTACATAGCACTACCACCCTAGTAACTTTTAAGTGGGTGGGTGAAAATGAAAAAAAAGTATATCAATAATTCCCGTTTTTTTTTACCGTTTATCACCGTGGAGACGAAAAATTGACCGTTCGACTTTTTAAAAAAATAACCCCTGGTAGTGCTAACTTGATGCCTACATAGCACTACCACTCTAGTAACTTTTGAGAGGGTGGGTGAAAATTAAGTAAAAGTATGCCAATAATTCCAGTTTTTTTACCGTTTTTCACCGTGGAAACGAAAAATTGACCGTCAGACTTTTTTAAAAAATAACCCCTGGTAGTGCTAACTTGATGCCTACATAGCACTACAACCCTAGTAACTTTTGAGTGGGTGGGTGAAAATGAAGAAAAAGTATGCCAATAATTCCCGTCTTTTTACCGGTTTTCCCCGTGGAAACGAAAAATTGACCGTTCGACATTTTTAAAAAATAACCCCTGGTAGTGCTAACTTGATGCCTACATAGCACTACCACCCTAGTAACTTTTGAGTGGGTGGGTGAAAATGAAGAAAAAGTATGCCAATAATTTCCGTTTTTTTTTTTTCGTTTTTCACCGTGGAAACGAAAAATTGACCTTTCGCCCTTTTTAAAAAATAACCCCTGGTTTTGCTAACTTGGTGCCTACATAACCCTACCACCCTAGTAACTTTTGAGTGGGTGGGTGAAAATGAAGAAAAAGTATGCCAATAATTCCCGTTTTTTTACCGTTTTTCACCCTGGAAACGAAAAATTGACCGTTCTACTTTTTTAAAAAGTCACCCCTGGTAGTGCTAACTTGATGCCTACATAGAACTACTCCCCTAGTAACTTTTGAGAGGGTGGGTGAAAATGAAGAAAAAGTATGCCAATAATTCCCGTTTTTTTTACCGTTTTTCACCGTGGAAACGAAAAATTGACCGTTCGACTTTTTTAAAAAATAACCCCTGGTAGTGCTAACTTGATGCCTACATAGCACTACCCCTAGTAACTTTTGAGTGGGTGGGTGAAAATGAAATGAAATGAAATTTTTTTAAAAAATAAACCCTGGTAGTGCTAATTTGATGCCCTAGTAACTTTTGAGTGGGTGGGTGAAAATGAAGAAAAAGTATGCCAATAATTCCCGCTTTTTTACCGTTTTTCACCGCGGAACGAAAAATTGACCGTTCGACTTTTTAAAAAAATAACCGCTGGTAGTGCTAACTTGATGCCTACATAGCACTACCACCCTAGTAACTTTTGAGTGGGTGAGTGAAAATGAAGAAAAAGTATGCCAATAATTCCCGTTTCCTTACCGTTTTTCACCGTGGAAACGCAAAATTGACCGTTCGACTTTTTTAAAAAATAACCCCTGGTAGTGCTAACTTGATGCCTACATAGCACTACCACCCTAGTAACTTTTGAGTGGATGGGTGAAAATAAAGAAAAAGTATGCCAATAATTCCCGTTTTCTTAACGTTTTTCACCGTGGAAACGAAAAATTGACCGTTCGACTTTTTTAAAAAATAACCCCTGGTAGTGCTAACTTGATGCCTACATAGCACTACCACCCTAGTAACTTTTGAGTGGGTGGGTGAAAATGAAGAAAAAGTATGCCAATAATTCCCGTTTTTTTTTACCGTTTTTCACCGTGGACACGAAAAATATACGGTTCGACTTTTTTTAAAAATAACCCCTGGTAGTGCTAACTTGATGCCTACATAGCACTTCCACCCTAGTAACTTTTGAGTGGATGGGTGAAAATAAAGAAAAAGTATGCCAATAATTCCCGTTTCCTTACCGTTTTTCACCGTGGAAACGCAAAATTGACCGTTCGACTTTTTAAAAAATAACCCCTGGTAATGCTAACTTGGTGCCTACATAGCACTACCACCCTAGTAACTTTTGAGTGGGTGGGTGAAAATGAAAAAAAGTATACCAATAATTCCCGTTTTTTTTTACCGTTTATCACCGTGGAAACGAAAAATTGACCGTTCGACTTTTTAAAAAATAACCCCTGGTAATGCTAACTTGGTGTCTACATAGCACTACCACCCTAGTAACTTTTGAGTGGGTGGGTGAAAATGAAGAAAAAGTATGCCAATAATTCCCGTTTTTTTTTACCGTTTTTCACCGTGGACACGAAAAATATACGGTTCGACTTTTTTAAAAAATAACCCCTGGTAGTGCTAACTTGATGCCTACATAGCACTACCACCCTAGTAACTTTTGAGTGGATGGGTGAAAATAAAGAAAAAGTATGCCAATAATTCCCGTTTTCTTACCGTTTTTCACCGTGGAAACGAAAAATTGACCGTTCGACTTTTTTAAAAAATAACCCCTGGTAGTGCTAACTTGATGCCTACATAGCACTACCACCCTAGTAACTTTTGAGTGGGTGGGTGAAAATGAAGAAAAAGTATGCCAATAATTCCCGTTTTTTTACCGTTTTTCACCGTGGACGCGAAAAATATACGGTTCGACTTTTTTAAAAAATAACCCCTGGTAGTGCTAACTTGATGCCTACATAGCACTACCACCCTAGTAACTTTTGAGTGGGTGGGTGAAAATGAAGAAAACGTATGCCAATAATTCCCGTTTTTTTTTACCGTTTTTCACCGTGGAAACGAAAAATTGACCGCTCGACTTTTTAAAAAATAACCCCTGGTAATGCTAACTTGGTGCCTACATAGCACTACCACCCTAGTAACTTTTGAGTGGGTGGGTGAAAATGAAAAAAAGTATACCAATAATTCCCGTTTTTTTTTACCGTTTATCACCGTGGAAACGAAAAATTGACCGTTCGAATTTTTTAAAAAATAACCCCTGGTAGTGCTAACTTGATGCCTACATAGCACTTCCACCCTAGTAACTTTTGAGTGGGTGGGTGAAAATGAAAAAAAGTATACCAATAATTCCCGTTTTTTTTACCGTTTATCACCGTGGAAACGAAAAATTGACCGTTCGACTTTTTAAAATAATAACCCCTGGTAGTGCTAACTTGATGCCTACATAGCACTACCACCCTAGTAACATTTGAGTGGATGGGTGAAAATGAAGAAAAAGTATGCCAATAATTCCCGTTTTTTACAGTTTTTCACCTTGGAAACGAAAAATTGACCATTCGAATTTTTAAAAAAATAAACCCTGGTAGTGCTAACTTGATGCCTACATAGCACTTCCACCCTAGTAACTTTTGAGTGGGTGGGTGAAAATGAAGAAAAAGTATGCCAATAATTCCCGTTTTTTACCGTTTTTCACCTTGGAAACGAAAAATTGACCGTTCGAATTTTTAAAAAAATAAACCCTGGTAGTGCTAACTTGATGCCTACATAGCACTTCCACCCTAGTAACTTTTGAGTGGGTGGGTGAAAATGAAGAAAAGTATGCCAATAATTCCCGTTTTTTACCGTTTTTCACCGTGGAAACGAAAAATTGACCGTTCGAATTTTTAAAAAAATAAACCCTGGTAGTGCTAACTTGATGCCTACATAGCACTTCCACCCTAGTAACTTTTGAGTGGGTAGGTGAAAATGAAAAAAAGTATGCCCATAATTCCCGTTTTTTTACCGTTTTTCACCGTGGAAAGGAAAAATTGACCGTTCGACTTTTTTAAAAAATAACCCCTGGTAGTGCTAACTTGATGCCTACATAGCACTACCACCCTAGTAACTTTTCAGTGGGTGGGTGAAAATGAAGAAAAAGTATGCCAATAATTCCCGTTGTTTACCGTTTTTGACCTTGGAAACGAAAAATTGACCGTTCGAATTTTTAAAAAAATAAACCCTGGTAGTGCTAACTTGATGCCTACATAGCATTTCCACCCTAGTAACTTTTGAGTGGGTGGTTGAAAATGAAGAAAAAGTATGCCAATAATTCCCGTTTTTTACCGTTTTTCACCTTGGAAACGAAAAATTGACCGTTCGAATTTTTAAAAAAATAAACCCTGGTAGTGCTAACTTGATGCCTACATAGCACTACCACCCTAGTAACTTTTGAGTGGGTAGGTGAAAATGAAAAAAAGTATGCCAATAATTCCCGTTTTTTACCGTTTTTCACCTTGGAAACGAAAAATTGACCGTTCGCATTTTTTAAAAAATAACCCCTGGTAGTGCTAACTTGATGCCTACATAGCACTACCACCCTAGTAACTTTTGAGTGGGTGGGTGAAAATGAAAAAAAATATGCCAATAATTCCCGTTTATTACCGTTTTTCACCTTGGAAACGAAAAATTTACCGTTCGAATTTTTAAAAAAATAAACCTTGGTAGTGCTAACTTGATGCCTACATAGCACTACCACCCTAGTAACTTTTGAGTGGGTAGGTGAAAATGAAAAAAAAGTGTGCCAATAATTCCCGTTTTTTACCGTTTTTCACCTTGGAAACGAAAAATTGACCGTTCGACTTTTTTAAAAAATAACCCCTGGTAGTGCTAACTTGATGCCTACATAGCACTACCACCCTAGTAACTTTTGAGTGGGTGGGTGAAAATGAAAAAAAGTATGCCAATAATTCCCGTTTTTTACCGTTTTTCACCTTGGAAACGAAAAATTGACCGTTCGAATTTTTAAAAAAATAAACCCTGGTAGTGCTAACTTGATGCCTACATAGCACTATCACCCTAGTAACTTTTGAGTGGGTAGGTGAAAATGAAAAAAAGTATGCCCATAATTCCCATTTTTTACCGTTTTTCACCGTGGAAAGGAAAAATTGACCGTTCGACTTTTTTAAAAAATAACCCCTGGTAGTGCTAATTTGATGCCTACATAGCACACCACCCTAGTAACTTTTGAGTGGGTGGGTGAAAATGAAGAAAACGTATGCCAATAATTCCCGTTTTTTACCGTTTTTCACCTTGGAAACGAAAAATTGACCGTTCGAATTTTTAAAAAAATAAACCCTGGTAGTGCTAACTTGATGCCTACATAGCACTTCCACCCTAGTAACTTTTGAGTGGGTGGGTGAAAATGAAGAAAAAGTATGCCAAAATTCCCGTTTTTTACCGTTTTTCACCTTGGAAACGAAAAATTGACCGTTCGAATTTTTTAAAAAATAACCCCTGGTAGTGCTAACTTGATGCCTACATAGCACTACCACCCTAGTAACTTTTGAGTGGGTAGGTGAAAATGAAAAAAAGTATGCCAATAATTCCCGTTTTTACCGTTTTTCACCTTGGAAACGAAAAATTGACCGTTCGAATTTTTTAAAAAATAACCCCTGGTAGTGCTAACTTGATGCCTACATAGCACTATCACCCTAGTAACTTTTGAGTGGGTGGGTGAAAATGAAATGAAATGAAATTTTTTAAAAAAATAAACCCTGGTAGTGCTAATTTGATGCCCTAGTAACTTTTGAGTGGGTGGGTGAAAATGAAGAAAAAGTATGCCAATAATTCCCGCTTTTTTACCGTTTTTCACCGCGGAACGAAAAATTGACCGTTCGACTTTTTAAAAAAATAACCGCTGGTAGTGCTAACTTGATGCCTACATAGCACTACCACCCTAGTAACTTTTGAGTGGGTGAGTGAAAATGAAGAAAAAGTATGCCAATAATTCCCGTTTCCTTACCGTTTTTCACCGTGGAAACGCAAAATTGACCGTTCGACTTTTTTAAAAAATAACCCCTGGTAGTGCTAACTTGATGCCTACATAGCACTACCACCCTAGTAACTTTTGAGTGGATGGGTGAAAATAAAGAAAAAGTATGCCAATAATTCCCGTTTTCTTACCGTTTTTCACCGTGGAAACGAAAAATTGACCGTTCGACTTTTTTAAAAAATAACCCCTGGTAGTGCTAACTTGATGCCTACATAGCACTACCACCCTAGTAACTTTTGAGTGGGTGGGTGAAAATGAAGAAAAAGTATGCCAATAATTCCCGTTTTTTTTACCGTTTTTCACCGTGGACACGAAAAATTTACCGTTCGACTTTTTTAAAAAATAACCCCTGGTAGTGCTAACTTGATGCCTACATAGCACTTCCACCCTAGTAACTTTTGAGTGGGTGGGTGAAAATGAAGAAAACGTATGCCAATAATTCCCGTTTTTTTTTACCATTTTTCACCGTGGAAACGAAAAATTGACCGTTCGACTTTTTAAAAAATAACCCCTGGTAATGCTAACTTGATGCCTACATAGCACTACCACCCTAGTAACTTTTGAGTGGGTGGGTGAAAATGAAAAAAAGTATACCAATAATTCCCGTTTTTTTTTTACCGTTTATCACCGTGGAAACGAAAAATTGACCGTTCGACTTTTTAAAATAATAACCCCTGGTAATGCTAACTTGATGCCTACAGAGCACTACCACCCTAATAACTTTTGAGTGGGTAGGTGAAAATGAAAAAAAGTATGCCCATAATTCCCGTTTTTTACCGTTTTTCACCGTGGAAAGGAAAAATTGACCGTTCGACTTTTTTAAAAAATAACCCCTGGTAGTGCTAATTTGATGCCTACATAGCACTACCACCCTAGTAATTTTTGAGTGGATGGGTGAAAATGAAGAAAAAGTATGCCAATAATTCCCGTTTTTTACCGTTTTTCACCTTGGAAACGAAAAATTGACCATTCGAATTTTTAAAAAAATAAACCCTGGTAGTGCTAACTTGATGCCTACATAGCACTTCCACCCTAGTAACTTTTGAGTGGGTGGGTGAAAATGAAGAAAAAGTATGCCAATAATTCCCGTTTTTTACCGTTTTTCACCTTGGAAACGAAAAATTGACCGAATTTTTAAAAAAATAAACCCTGGTAGTGCTAACTTGATGCCTACATAGCACTTCCCCTAGTAACTTTTGAGTGGGTGGGTGAAAATGAAGAAAAAGTATGCCAATAATTCCCGTTTTTTACCGTTTTTCACCGTGGAAACGAAAAATTGACCGTTCGACTTTTTTAAAAAATAACCCCTGGTAGTGCTAACTTGATGCCTACATAGCACTACCACCCTAGTAACTTTTGAGTGGGTGGGTGAAAATGAAGAAAAAGTATGCCAATAATTCCCGTTTTTTACCGTTTTTCACCTTGGAAACGAAAAATTGACCGTTCGAATTTTTAAAAAAATAAACCCTGGTAGTGCTAACTTGATGCCTACATAGCACTTCCACCCTAGTAACTTTTGAGTGGGTAGGTGAAAATGAAAAAAAGTATGCCCATAATTCCCGTTTTTTTTACCGTTTTTCACCGTGGAAAGGAAAAATTGACCGTTCGACTTTTTTAAAAAATAACCCCTGGTAGTGCTAACTTGATGCCTACATAGCACTACCACCCTAGTCACTTTTCAGTGGGTGGGTGAAAATGAAGAAAAAGTATGCCAATAATTCCCGTTTTTTACCGTTTTTGACCTTGGAAACGAAAAATTTACCGTTCGAATTTTTAAAAAAATAAACCCTGGTAGTGCTAACTTGATGCCTACATAGCACTTCCACCCTAGTAACTTTTGAGTGGGTGGGTGAAAATGAAGAAAAAGTATGCCAATAATTCCCGTTTTTACCATTTTTCACCTTGGAAACGAAAAATTGACCGTTCGAATTTTTAAAAAAATAAACCCTGGTAGTGCTAACTTGATGCCTACATAGCACTACCACCCTAGTAACTTTTGAGTGGGTAGGTGAAAATGAAAAAAAGTATGCCAATACTTCCCGTTTTTTACCGTTTTTCACCTTGGAAACGAAAAATTGACCGTTCGAATTTTTTAAAAAATAACCCCTGGTAGTGCTAACTTGATGCCTACATAGCACTACCACCCTAGTAACTTTTGAGTGGGTGGGTGAAAATGAAAAAAAATATGCCAATAATTCCCGTTTTTTACCGTTTTTCACCTTGGAAACGAAAAATTGACCGTTCGACTTTTTTAAAAAATAACCCCTGGTAGTGCTAACTTGATGCCTACATAGCACTACCACCCTAGTAACTTTTGACTGGGTGGGTGAAAATGAAAAAAAGTATGCCAATAATTCCCGTTTTTTACCGTTTTTCACCTTGGAAACGAAAAATTGACCGTTCGAATTTTTTAAAAAAATAACCCCTGGTAGTGCTAACTTAATGCCTACATAGCACTACCACCCTAGTAGCTTTTGAGTGGGTGGGTGAAAATGAAGAAAAAGTATGCCAATAATTCCCGTTTTTTACCATTTTTCACTTTGGAAACGAAAAATTGACCGTTCGAATTTTTAAAAAAATAAACCCTGGTAGTGCTAACTTGATGCCTACATAGCACTACCACCCTAGTAACTTTTGAGTGGGTAGGTGAAAATGAAAAAAAGTATGCCCATAATTCCCATTTTTTACCGTTTTTCACCTTGGAAAGGAAAAATTGACCGTTCGACTTTTTTAAAAAATAACCCCTGGTAGTGCTAACTTGATGCCTACATAGCACTACCACCCTAGTAACTTTTGAGTGGGTGGGTGAAAATGAAGAAAAAGTATGCCAATAATTCCCGTTTTTTACCATTTTTCACTTTGGAAACGAAAAATTGACCGTTCGAATTTTTAAAAAAATAAACCCTGGTAGTGCTAACTTGATGCCTACATAGCACTTCCACCCTAGTAACTTTTGAGTGGGAGGGTGAAAATGAAGAAAAAGTATGCCAAAATTCCCGTTTTTTACCGTTTTTCTCCTTGGAAACGAAAAATTTACCGTTCGAATTTTTTAAAAAATAACCACTGGTAGTGCTAACTTGATGCCTACATAGCACTACCACCCTAGTAACTTTTGAGTGGGTAGGTGAAAATGAAACAAGTAAGGAAGGCTAAGTTCGGGTGTAACCGAACATAACATACTCAGTTGAGAGCTATGGAGACAAAATAAGGAAAATCAATCTGGGGTAACCCTGGAATGTGGTTGTATAACATGTGTATCAAATGAAAGGTATTAAAGAGTATTTTAAGAGAGAGTAGGCCATAGTTCTATGGATGAACGCCATTTAGGGATATCGCCATAAAGGTAGACCAGGGCTGACTCTAGAATTTGTTTGTACGATATGGGTATCAAATGAAAGGTGTTACTGAGCATTTTAAGAGGGAGTGGGCCTTAGGTCTATCGGTGGACGCCTTTTCGAGATGTCCCCATTAAGGTGGACCAGGGGTGATTCTATAATGTGTTTGTACGATATGGGTATCAAATGAAAGCTGTTAATGAGTATTTTGAAAAGGAGTGATCCTTAGTTCCATAGGTGGACGCCGTTTCGAGATATCGCCATAAAGGTGGACCAGGGGTGTCTCTAGAATGTGTTTGTACGATATGGGAATCAAATGAAAGGTGTTACTGAGCATTTTAAGAGGGAGTGGGCATTAGGTCTATAGGTGGACGCCTTTTCGAGATATCGCCATTAGGGTGGGCCAGGGGTGACTCTAGAATGTTTGTACGGTATGGGTATCAAACGAAAGGTGTTACTGAGCATTTTAAGAGGGAATGGGCATGAGGTCTATAGGTGGACGCCTTTTCGAGATATCGTCATTAGGGTGGGCCAGGGGTGACTCTAGAATGTGTTTGTACGATATGTGCATCAAACGAAAGGTGTTACTGAACATTTTAAGAGGGAGTGGGCATTAGGTCTATAGGTGGACGCCCTTTCGAGATATCGCCATTAGGGTGGGCCAGGGGTGACTCTAGAATGTTTGTACGATATGGGTATCAAACGAAAGGTGTTACTGAGCATTTTAAGCGGGAGTGGGCATTAGGTCTATAGGTGGACGCCTTTTCGAGATATCGCCATTAGGGTGGGCCAGGGGTGACTCTAGAATGTGTTTGTACGATATGGGTATCAAATGAAAGGTGGTAAGGAGTATTTTAAAAGGGAGTAATCCTTAGTTCTATAGGTGGACGCCTTTTTGAGATATCGCCATAAAGGTGGACCAAGGGTGACTCTAGAATGTTTGTACGATATGGGTATGAAACGAAAGGTGTTACTGAGCATTTTAAGAGGGAGTGGGCATTAGGTCTATAGGTGGACGCCTTTTCGAGATATCGCCATTAGGGTGGGCCAGGGTGACTCTAGAATGTGTTTGTACGATATGGGTATCAAATGAAAGGTGGTAATGAGTATTTTAAAAGGGAGTAATCCTTAGTTCTATAGGTGGACGCCTTTTCGAGATATCGCCATAAAGCTGGACCAAGGGTGACCCTAGAATGTTTGTACGGTATGGGTATCAAACGAAAGGTGTTACTGAGCATTTTAAGAGGGAGTGGGCATTAGGTCTATATGTGGACGCCTTTTCGAGATATCACCATTAGGGTGGGCCAGGGTGACTCTAGAATGTGTTTGTACGATATGGGTATCAAATGAAAGGTGATAATGAGTATTTTAAAAGGGAGTAATCCTTAGTTCTATAGGTGGACGCCTTTTCGAGATATCGCCATTAGGGTGGGCCAGGTGTGACTCTAGAATGTTTGTACGATATGGGTATCAAACGAAAGGTGTTACTGAGCATTTTAAGAGGGAGTGGGCATTAGGTCTATAGGTGGACGCCTTTTCGAGATATCGCCATTAGGGTGGGACAGGGGTGACTCTAGAATGTTTGTACGATATGGGTATCAAACGAAAGGTGTTACTGAGCATTTTAAGAGGGAGTGGACATTAGGTCTATAGGTGGACGCCTTTTCGAGATATCGCCATTAGAGTGGGCCAGGGGTGACTCTAGAATGTTTGTACGATATGGGTATCAAACGAAAGGTGTTACTGAGCATTTTAAGAGGGAGTGGACATTAGGTCTATAGGTGGACGCCTTTTCGAGATATCGCCATTAGGGTGGGCCAGGGTGACTCTAGAATGTGTTTGTACGATATGGGTATCAAATGAAAGGTGGTAATGAGTATTTTAAAAGGGAGTAATCCTTAGTTCTATAGGTGGACGCCTTTTCGAAATATCGCCATTAGGGTGGGCCAGGTATGACTCTAGAATGGTTGTACGATATGGGTATCAAACGAAAGCTGTTACTGAGCATTTTAAGAGGGAGTGGGCATTAGGTCTATAGGTGGACGCCTTTTCGAGATATCGCCATTAGGGTGGGCCAGGGGTGACTCTAGAATGTTTGTACGATATGGGTATCAAACGAAAGGTGTTACTGATCATTTTAAGAGGGAGTGGACACTAGGTCTATAGGTGGACGCCTTTTCGAGATATCGCCATTAGGGTGGGCCAGGGGTGACTCTAGAATGTTTGTACGATATGGGTATCAAACGAAAGGTGTTACTGAGCATTTTAAGAGGGAGGGGGCATTAGGTCTATAGGTGGACGCCTTTTCGAGATATCGCCATTAGGGTGGGACAGGGGTGACTGTGGTATGTTTTTGTACGATATGGATATCAAATTAAAGGTATTAATGAGGGTTTTAAAAGCGAGTGGCCCTTAGATGTATATGTGAAGGCGTTCTCGCGATATCGACCAAAATGTGGACCAGGTGATCCAGAAAATCATCTGTCGGGTACTGCTAATTTATTTATATATGCAATACCACTAACAGTATTCCTGCCAAGATTCCAAGGGCTGTTGATTTCGCCTTGTAGAACTTTTTCATTTTCTTCTGTCACACCCATTTTACAAAGTTTTTTCCAAAGTTTTATTTTGCGTCAACAAACCAATCCAGTTACCATGTTTCATCACTTTTTTCGTATTTGGTATAGAATTATGGCATTTTTTTCATTTTTCGTAATTTTCGATATCGATAAAGTGGGCGTGGTTATGGTCAGATTTCGCCCATTTTTTATACCAAGAAAAAGTGAGCTCAGGTAAGTACGTGGGCTAAGTTTAGTAAAGATATATCGGATTTTGCTCAAGTTATTGTGTTAATGGCCGAGCGGAAGGACAGACGGTGGACTGTGTATAAAAACTGGGCGTGGCTTCCACCGATTTCGCCCATTTTCACAGAGAACAGTTACCGTCATAGAATCTATGCTCCTACCAAATTTGAGAAGGATTGGTAAATTTTTGTTCGACTTATGGCAATAAAAGTATTCTAGACAAACTAAATGAAAATGGGCGGAGCCACGCCCATTTTGAAATTTTCTTTTATTTTTGTATTTTGTTGCATCATATCATTACTGGAGTTGAATTTTGACTTAATTTACTTATATACAGTAAAGATATTAAACTTTTTGTTAAAATTTGAATTTAAAAAATTTTTTTTTTAAAAAGTGGGCGTGTTCTTCATCCAATTTTGCTAATTTTTATTTAGCACATATAGAGTAATAGTAGTAACGTTCCTGCCAAATTTGATCATGATATCTTCAACGACTGCCAAATTACAGCTTGCAAAACTTTTAAATTACCTTCTTGTAAAAGTGGGCGGTGCCACGCCCATTGTCCAAAATCTTACTAATTTTCTATTCTGCGTCATAACGTCAACCCATCTACCAAGTTTCGTCGCTTTATCTGTCTTTTGTATTGAGTTATCGCACTTTTTCGGTTTTTCGAAATTTTCGATATCGAAAAAGTGGGCGTGGTTATAGTCCGATATCGTTCATTTTAAATAGCGATCTGAGACGAGTACTCAGGAACCTACATACCAAATTTCATCAAGATACCTCAAAATTTACTCAAGTTATCGTGTTAACGGACGGACGGACGGACGGACGGACGGACGGACGGACGGACGGACGGACATGGCTCAATCAAATTTTTTTTCGATCCTGATTATTTTGATATATGGAAGTCTATATCTATCTCGATTCCTTTATATATGTACAACCAACCGTTATCCAATCAAACTTAATATACTCTGTGAGCTCTGCTCAACTGAGTATAAAAAGTATGCCAATAATTCCCGTTTTTTACCGTTTTTCACCTTGGAAACGAAAAATTGACCGTTCGAATTTTTTAAAAAATAACCCCTGGTAGTGCTAACTTGATGCCTACATAGCACTACCACCCTAGTAACTTTTGAGTGGGTGGGTGAAAATGAAGAAAAAGTATGCCAACAATTCCCGCTTTTTACCGTTTTTCTCCTTGGAAACGATAAATTGACCGTTCGAATTTTAAAAAAAATAAACCCTGGTAGTGCTAACTTGATGCCTACATAGCACTACCACCCTAATAACTTTTGAGTGGGTAGGTGAAAATGAAAAAAAGTATGCCAATAATTCCCGTTTTTTACCGTTTTTCACCTTGGAAACGAAAAATTGACCGTTCGAATTTTTTAAAAAATAACCCCTGGTAGTGCTAACTTAATGCCTACATAGCACTACCACCCTAGTAACTTTTGAGTGGGTGGGTGAAAATGAAGAAAAAGTATGCCAATAATTCCCGTTTTTTACCGTTTTTCACCTTGGAAACGAAAAATTGACCGTTCGACTTTTTTTAAAAATAACCCCTGGTAGTGCTAACTTGATGCCTACATAGCACTACCACCCTAGTAACTTTTGAGTGGGTGGGTGAAAATGAAAAAAAGTATGCCAATAATTCCCGTTTTTTACCGTTTTTCACCTTGGAAACGAAAAATTGACCGTTCGAATTTTAAAAAAAATAAACCCTGGTAGTGCTAACTTGATGCCTACATAGCACTACCACCCTAGTAACTTTTGAGTGGGTAGGTGAAAATGAAAAAAAGTATGCCCATAATTCCCGTTTTTTACCGTTTTTCACCGTGGAAAGGAAAAATTGACCGTTCGGCTTTTTTAAAAAATAACCCCTGGTAGTGCTAACTTGATGCCTACATAGCACTACCACCCTAGTAACTTTTGAGTGGGTGGGTGAAAATGAAGAAAAAGTATGCCAATAATTCCCGTTTTTTACCGTTTTTCACCTTGGAAATAAAAAATAGACCGTTCGAATTTAAAAAAAATAAACCCTGGTAGTGCTAACTTGATGCCTACATAGCACTACCACCCTAGTAACTTTTGAGTGGGTGGGTGAAAATGAAAAAAGTAGGCCAATAATTCCCTTTTTTTACCGTTTTTCACCTTGGAAACGAAAAATTGACCGTTCGAATTTTTAAAAAAATAAACCCTGGTAGTGCTAACTTGATGCCTACATAGCACTACCACCCTAGTAACTTTTGAGTGGGTAGGTGAAAATGAAAAAAAGTATGCCCATAATTCCCGTTTTTTACCGTTTTTCACCGTGGAAAGGAAAAATTGACCGTTCGACTTTTTTAAAAAATAACCCCTGGTAGTGCTAACTTGATGCCTACATAGCACTACCACCCTAGTAACTTTTGAGTGGGTGGGTGAAAATGAAGAAAAAGTATGCCAATAATTCCCGCTTTTTTACCGTTTTTCACCGCGGAACGAAAAATTTACCGTTCGACTTTTTAAAAAAATAACCGCTGGTAGTGCTAACTTGATGCCTACATAGCACTACCACCCTAGTAACTTTTGAGTGGGTGAGTGAAAATGAAGAAAAAGTATGCCAATAATTCCCGTTTCCTTACCGTTTTTCTCCGTGGAAACGCAAAATTGACCGTTCGACTTTTTTAAAAAATAACCCCTGGTAGTGCTAACTTGATGCCTACATAGCACTACCACCCTAGTAACTTTTGAGTGGATGGGTGAAATAAAGAAAAAGTATGCCAATAATTCCCGTTTTCTTACCGTTTTTCACCGTGGAAACGAAAAATTGACCGTTCGACTTTTTTAAAAAATAACCCCTGGTAGTGCTAACTTGATGCCTACATAGCACTACCACCCTAGTAACTTTTGAGTGGGTGGGTGAAAATGAAGAAAAAGTATGCCAATAATTCCCGTTTTTTTACCGTTTTTCACCGTGGACACGAAAAATTTACCGTTCGACTTTTTTAAAAAATAACCCCTGGTAGTGCTAACTTGATGCCTACATAGCACTTCCACCCTAGTAACTTTTGAGTGGGTGGGTGAAAATGAAGAAAACGTATGCCAATAATTCCCGTTTTTTTTTACCGTTTTTCACCGTGGAAACGAAAAATTGACCGTTCGACTTTTTAAAAAATAACCCCTGGTAATGCTAACTTGATGCCTACATAGCACTACCACCCTAGTAACTTTTGAGTGGGTGGGTGAAAATGAAAAAAAGTATACCAATAATTCCCGTTTTTTTTTACCGTTTATCACCGTGGAAACGAAAAATTGACCGTTCGACTTTTTAAAATAATAACCCCTGGTAATGCTAACTTGATGCCTACAGAGCACTACCACCCTAATAACTTTTGAGTGGGTAGGTGAAAATGAAAAAAGTATGCCCATAATTCCCGTTTTTTACCGTTTTTCACCGTGGAAAGGAAAAATTGACCGTTCGACTTTTTTAAAAAATAACCCCTGGTAGTGCTAACTTGATGCCTACATAGCACTACCACCCTAGTAACTTTTGAGTGGATGGGTGAAAATGAAGAAAAAGTATGCCAATAATTCCCGTTTTTTACCGTTTTTCACCTTGGAAACAAAAAATTGACCATTCGAATTTTTAAAAAAATAAACCCTGGTAGTGCTAACTTGATGCCTACATAGCACTTCCACCCTAGTAACTTTTGAGTGGGTGGGTGAAAATGAAGAAAAAGTATGCCAATAATTCCCGTTTTTTACCGTTTTTCACCTTGGAAACGAAAAATTGACCGTTCGAATTTAAAAAAAAATAACCCCTGGTAGTGCTAACTTGATGCCTACATAGCACTACCACCCTAGTAACTTTTGAGTGGATGGGTGAAAATGAAGAAAAAGTATGCCAATAATTCCCGTTTTTTACCGTTTTTCACCTTGGAAACAAAAAATTGACCATTCGAATTTTTAAAAAAATAAACCCTGGTAGTGCTAACTTGATGCCTACATAGCACTTCCACCCTAGTAACTTTTGAGTGGGTGGGTGAAAATGAAGAAAAAGTATGCCAATAATTCCCGTTTTTTACCGTTTTTCTCCTTGGAAACGAAAAATTGACCGTTCGAATTTTTAAAAAAATAAACCCTGGTAGTGCTAACTTGATGCCTACATAGCACTTCCACCCTAGTAACTTTTGAGTGGGTGGGTGAAAATGAAGAAAAAGTATGCCAATAATTCCCGTTTTTTACCGTTTTTCACCGTGGAAACGAAAAATTGACCGTTCGACTTTTTTAAAAAATAACCCCTGGTAGTGCTAACTTGATGCCTACATAGCACTACCACCCTAGTAACTTTTGAGTGGGTGGGTGAAAATGAAGAAAAAGTATGCCAACAATTCCCGCTTTTTACCGTTTTTCTCCTTGGAAACGATAAATTGACCGTTCGAATTTTAAAAAAAATAAACCCTGGTAGTGCTAACTTGATGCCTACATAGCACTACCACCCTAATAACTTTTGAGTGGGTAGGTGAAAATGAAAAAAAGTATGCCCATAATTCCCGTTTTTTTTACCGTTTTTCACCGTGGAAAGGAAAAATTGACCGTTCGACTTTTTTAAAAAATAACCCCTGGTAGTGCTAACTTGATGCCTACATAGCACTACCACCCTAGTCACTTTTCAGTGGGTGGGTGAAAATGAAGAAAAAGTATGCCAATAATTCCCGTTTTTTACCGTTTTTGACCTTGGAAACGAAAAATTTACCGTTCGAATTTTTAAAAAAATAAACCCTGGTAGTGCTAACTTGATGCCTACATAGCACTTCCACCCTAGTAACTTTTGAGTGGGTGGGTGAAAATGAAGAAAAAGTATGCCAATAATTCCCGTTTTTTACCGTTTTTGACCTTGGAAACGAAAAATTTACCGTTCGAATTTTTAAAAAAATAAACCCTGGTAGTGCTAACTTGATGCCTACATAGCACTACCACCCTAGTAACTTTTGAGTGGGTAGGTGAAAATGAAAAAAAGTATGCCAATAATTCCCGTTTTTTACCGTTTTTCACCTTGGAAACGAAAAATTGACCGTTCGAATTTTTTAAAAAATAACCCCTGGTAGTGCTAACTTGATGCCTACATAGCACTACCACCCTAGTAACTTTTGAGTGGGTGGGTGAAAATGAAAAAAAATATGCCAATAATTCCCGTTTTTTACCGTTTTTCACCTTGGAAACGAAAAATTGACCGTTCGACTTTTTTAAAAAATAACCCCTGGTAGTGCTAACTTGATGCCTACATAGCACTACCACCCTAGTAACTTTTGAGTGGGTGGGTGAAAATGAAGAAAAAGTATGCCAATAATTCCCGTTTTTTACCATTTTTCACTTTGGAAACGAAAAATTGACCGTTCGAATTTTTAAAAAAATAAACCCTGGTAGTGCTAACTTGATGCCTACATAGCACTTCCACCCTAGTAACTTTTGAGTGGGAGGGTGAAAATGAAGAAAAAGTATGCCAAAATTCCCGTTTTTTACCGTTTTTCTCCTTGGAAACGAAAAATTTACCGTTCGAATTTTTTAAAAAATAACCACTGGTAGTGCTAACTTGATGCCTACATAGCACTACCACCCTAGTAACTTTTGAGTGGGTAGGTGAAAATGAAAAAAGTATGCCAATAATTCCCGTTTTTTACCGTTTTTCACCTTGGAAACGAAAAATTGACCGTTCGAATTTTTTAAAAAATAACCCCTGGTAGTGCTAACTTGATGCCTACATAGCACTACCACCCTAGTAACTTTTGAGTGGGTGGGTGAAAATGAAGAAAAAGTATGCCAACAATTCCCGCTTTTTACCGTTTTTCTCCTTGGAAACGATAAATTGACCGTTCGAATTTTAAAAAAAATAAACCCTGGTAGTGCTAACTTGATGCCTACATAGCACTACCACCCTAATAACTTTTGAGTGGGTAGGTGAAAATGAAAAAAAGTATGCCAATAATTCCCGTTTTTTACCGTTTTTCACCTTGGAAACGAAAAATTGACCGTTCGAATTTTTTAAAAAATAACCCCTGGTAGTGCTAACTTAATGCCTACATAGCACTACCACCCTAGTAACTTTTGAGTGGGTGGGTGAAAATGAAGAAAAAGTATGCCAATAATTCCCGTTTTTTACCGTTTTTCACCTTGGAAACGAAAAATTGACCGTTCGACTTTTTTTAAAAATAACCCCTGGTAGTGCTAACTTGATGCCTACATAGCACTACCACCCTAGTAACTTTTGAGTGGGTGGGTGAAAATGAAAAAAAGTATGCCAATAATTCCCGTTTTTTACCGTTTTTCACCTTGGAAACGAAAAATTGACCGTTCGAATTTTTAAAAAAATAAACCCTGGTAGTGCTAACTTGATGCCTACATAGCACTACCACCCTAGTAACTTTTGAGTGGGTAGGTGAAAATGAAAAAAAGTATGCCCATAATTCCCGTTTTTTACCGTTTTTCACCGTGGAAAGGAAAAATTGACCGTTCGGCTTTTTTAAAAAATAACCCCTGGTAGTGCTAACTTGATGCCTACATAGCACTACCACCCTAGTAACTTTTGAGTGGGTGGGTGAAAATGAAGAAAAAGTATGCCAATAATTCCCGTTTTTTACCGTTTTTCACCTTGGAAATAAAAAATAGACCGTTCGAATTTAAAAAAAATAAACCCTGGTAGTGCTAACTTGATGCCTACATAGCACTACCACCCTAGTAACTTTTGAGTGGGTGGGTGAAAATGAAAAAAGTAGGCCAATAATTCCCTTTTTTTACCGTTTTTCACCTTGGAAACGAAAAATTGACCGTTCGAATTTTTAAAAAAATAAACCCTGGTAGTGCTAACTTGATGCCTACATAGCACTACCACCCTAGTAACTTTTGAGTGGGTAGGTGAAAATGAAAAAAAGTATGCCCATAATTCCCGTTTTTTACCGTTTTTCACCGTGGAAAGGAAAAATTGACCGTTCGACTTTTTTAAAAAATAACCCCTGGTAGTGCTAACTTGATGCCTACATAGCACTACCACCCTAGTAACTTTTGAGTGGGTGGGTGAAAATGAAGAAAAAGTATGCCAATAATTCCCGCTTTTTTACCGTTTTTCACCGCGGAACGAAAAATTTACCGTTCGACTTTTTAAAAAAATAACCGCTGGTAGTGCTAACTTGATGCCTACATAGCACTACCACCCTAGTAACTTTTGAGTGGGTGAGTGAAAATGAAGAAAAAGTATGCCAATAATTCCCGTTTCCTTACCGTTTTTCACCGTGGAAACGCAAAATTGACCGTTCGACTTTTTTAAAAAATAACCCCTGGTAGTGCTAACTTGATGCCTACATAGCACTACCACCCTAGTAACTTTTGAGTGGATGGGTGAAATAAAGAAAAAGTATGCCAATAATTCCCGTTTTCTTACCGTTTTTCACCGTGGAAACGAAAAATTGACCGTTCGACTTTTTTAAAAAATAACCCCTGGTAGTGCTAACTTGATGCCTACATAGCACTACCACCCTAGTAACTTTTGAGTGGATGGGTGAAATAAAGAAAAAGTATGCCAATAATTCCCGTTTTCTTACCGTTTTTCACCGTGGAAACGAAAAATTGACCGTTCGACTTTTTTAAAAAATAACCCCTGGTAGTGCTAACTTGATGCCTACATAGCACTACCACCCTAGTAACTTTTGAGTGGGTGAGTGAAAATGAAGAAAAAGTATGCCAATAATTCCCGTTTCCTTACCGTTTTTCACCGTGGAAACGCAAAATTGACCGTTCGACTTTTTTAAAAAATAACCCCTGGTAGTGCTAACTTGATGCCTACATAGCACTTCCACCCTAGTAACTTTTGAGTGGGTGGGTGAAAATGAAGAAAACGTATGCCAATAATTCCCGTTTTTTTTTACCGTTTTTCACCGTGGAAACGAAAAATTGACCGTTCGACTTTTTAAAAAATAACCCCTGGTAATGCTAACTTGATGCCTACATAGCACTACCACCCTAGTAACTTTTGAGTGGGTGGGTGAAAATGAAAAAAAGTATACCAATAATTCCCGTTTTTTTTTACCGTTTATCACCGTGGAAACGAAAAATTGACCGTTCGACTTTTTAAAATAATAACCCCTGGTAATGCTAACTTGATGCCTACAGAGCACTACCACCCTAATAACTTTTGAGTGGGTAGGTGAAAATGAAAAAAGTATGCCCATAATTCCCGTTTTTTACCGTTTTTCACCGTGGAAAGGAAAAATTGACCGTTCGACTTTTTTAAAAAATAACCCCTGGTAGTGCTAACTTGATGCCTACATAGCACTACCACCCTAGTAACTTTTGAGTGGATGGGTGAAAATGAAGAAAAAGTATGCCAATAATTCCCGTTTTTTACCGTTTTTCACCTTGGAAACAAAAAATTGACCATTCGAATTTTTAAAAAAATAAACCCTGGTAGTGCTAACTTGATGCCTACATAGCACTTCCACCCTAGTAACTTTTGAGTGGGTGGGTGAAAATGAAGAAAAAGTATGCCAATAATTCCCGTTTTTTACCGTTTTTCTCCTTGGAAACGAAAAATTGACCGTTCGAATTTTTAAAAAAATAAACCCTGGTAGTGCTAACTTGATGCCTACATAGCACTTCCACCCTAGTAACTTTTGAGTGGGTGGGTGAAAATGAAGAAAAAGTATGCCAATAATTCCCGTTTTTTACCGTTTTTCACCGTGGAAACGAAAAATTGACCGTTCGACTTTTTTAAAAAATAACCCCTGGTAGTGCTAACTTGATGCCTACATAGCACTACCACCCTAGTAACTTTTGAGTGGGTGGGTGAAAATGAAGAAAAAGTATGCCAACAATTCCCGTTTTTTACCGTTTTTCACCTTGGAAACGAAAAATTGACCGTTCGAATTTTTAAAAAAATAAACCCTGGTAGTGCTAACTTGATGCCTACATAGCACTTCCACCCTAGTAACTTTTGAGTGGGTAGGTGAAAATGAAAAAAAGTATGCCCATAATTCCCGTTTTTTACCGTTTTTCACCGTGGAAAGGAAAAAATTGACCGTTCGACTTTTTTAAAAAATAACCCCTGGTAGTGCTAACTTGATGCCTACATAGCACTACCACCCTAGTAACTTTTCAGTGGGTGGGTGAAAATGAAGAAAAAGTATGCCAATAATTCCCGTTTTTTACCGTTTTTGACCTTGGAAACGAAAAATTTACCGTTCGAATTTTTAAAAAAATAAACCCTGGTAGTGCTAACTTGATGCCTACATAGCACTTCCACCCTAGTAACTTTTGAGTGGGTGGGTGAAAATGAAGAAAAAGTATGCCAATAATTCCCGTTTTTACCGTTTTTCACCTTGGAAACGAAAAATTTACCGTTCGAATTTTTAAAAAAATAAACCCTGGTAGTGCTAACTTGATGCCTACATAGCACTACCACCCTAGTAACTTTTGAGTGGGTAGGTGAAAATGAAAAAAAGTATGCCAATAATTCCCGTTTTTTACCGTTTTTCACCTTGGAAACGAAAAATTGACCGTTCGAATTTTTAAAAAAATAACCCCTGGTAGTGCTAACTTGATGCCTACATAGCACTACCACCCTAGTAACTTTTGAGTGGGTGGGTGAAAATGAAAAAAAGTATGCCAATAATTCCCGTTTTTTACCGTTTTTCACCTTGGAAACGAAAAATTGACCGTTCGACTTTTTTTAAAAATAACCCCTGGTAGTGCTAACTTGATGCCTACATAGCACTACCACCCTAGTAACTTTTGAGTGGGTGGGTGAAAATGAAAAAAAGTATGCCAATAATTCCCGTTTTTTACCGTTTTTTCACCTTGGAAACGAAAAATTGACCGTTCGAATTTTTTTAAAAATAACCCCTGGTAGTGCTAACTTGATGCCTACATAGCACTACCACCCTAGTAACTTTTGAGTGGGTGGGTGAAAATGAAAAAAAGTATGCCAATAATTCCCGTTTTTTACCGTTTTTCACCTTGGAAACGAAAAATTTACCGTTCGACTTTTTTTAAAAATAACCCCTGGTAGTGCTAACTTGATGCCTACATAGCACTACCACCCTAGTAACTTTTGAGTGGGTGGGTGAAAATGAAAAAAAGTATGCCAATAATTCCCGTTTTTTACCGTTTTTCACCTTGGAAACGAAAAATTGACCGTTCGAATTTAAAAAAAAATAAACCCTGGTAGTGCTAACTTGATGCCTACATAGCACTACCACCCTAGTAACTTTTGAGTGGGTAGGTGAAAATGAAAAAAAGTATGCCCATAATTCCCGTTTTTTACCGTTTTTCACCGTGGAAAGGAAAAATTGACCGTTCGACTTTTTTAAAAAATAACCCCTGGTAGTGCTAACTTGATGCCTACATAGCACTACCACCCTAGTAACTTTTGAGTGGGTGGGTGAAAATGAAGAAAAAGTATGCCAATAATTCCCGTTTTTTACCGTTTTTCACCTTGGAAATGAAAAATTGACCGTTCGAATTTAAAAAAAATAAACCCTGGTAGTGCTAACTTGATGCCTACATAGCACTTCCACCCTAGTAACTTTTGAGTGGGTGGGTGAAAATGAGGAAAAAGTATGCCAATAATTCCCGTTTTTACCGTTTTTCACCTTGGAAACGAAAAATTGACCGTTCGAATTTTAAAAAAAATAAACCCTGGTAGTGCTAACTTGATGCCTACATAGCACTTCCACCCTAGTAACTTTTGAGTGGGTGGGTGAAAATGAAGAAAAAGTATGCCAATAATTCCCGTTTTTTACCGTTTTTCACCGTGGAAACGAAAAATTTACCGTTCGACTTTTTTAAAAAATAACCCCTGGTAGTGCTAACTTGATGCCTACATAGCACTACCACCCTAGTAACTTTTGAGTGGGTGGGTGAAAATGAAGAAAAAGTATGCCAATAATTCCCGTTTTTTACCGTTTTTCACCTTGGAAAAGAAAAATTGACCGTTCGAATTTTTAAAAAAATAAACCCTGGTAGTGCTAACTTGATGCCTACATAGCACTTCCACCCTAGTAACTTTTGAATGGGTGGGTGAAAATGAAACAAAAGTATGCCAATAATTCACGTTTTTTTACCGTTTTTCACCGTGGAAACGAAAAATTGACCGTTCGACTTTTTAAAAAATAATCCCTGGTAGTGCTAACTTGATGCCTACATAGCACTAACACCCTAGTAACTTTTGATTGAATGGGTGAAAATGAAGAAAAAGTATGCCAATAATTCCCGTTTTTTTTACCGTTTTTCGAATTGTATAAGTTGGGCGATTCCGCAATCGCAGGTGCAACATTTAGACTCACTTAAGGCCATTTACAAAGAAAATAAAAACTCTTTCTAAAGAAATGAATGGTCGAAGGATTACAATTTTTTACGAGTTTTAGGCATCATCTCAGGTTTTTTATTTTCGATTATGCATAATTTTACCAAAAATTAATCGATTGCAACAATTTTTTTAAATACTTGTACTTGTCATAGCTATCAGATAAGATCGTTGTTAGTTGTTTATAATCGTTATTGAGTTTTTTATTATTATATATTATTTTTATTAAATTTAAAAAAATATATGAACAAATTTTGGAATTCGTTTTCTCAAAATGCGATTTTTTCTTCCGAAATTAAAAAAAATCGCAATCGGTTGATTTTTGTAAAGTTTTGCTGTTGTCGGACAACGCATTTGATATTGAGTTTATAGCAGTAAAGATTTCACTGCGATGTTTTAGCTTATATATTTGTTGCTCATATATTCCGCCCGGTCGGATATGTATGTTTACAATTGCCATAATTTAGCTATTCGAAACTTGTACTCTCAGTTGCAAGACAAAGATCGCTTAGTCGTTCTTGGTGATTTCAACTTACCATCGGTAAATTGGATTAGCTTGAGCGACTCAAACACTTTGACTCCCACCTGTCAGCATGATTTCGTTAAGAATATTTTAGATACATCTCTCGTACAGATCAACAATGTTTTAAATTGTAAAAACGAGATTCTTGACCTGGTATTTGTGGATGAATCAGTGGGTATTGCTCACAATCATATTTCTCCTTTATCTTTTCCAGAAGATCCCCTACATCCTACGCTTGAAATAGCAATTGATATTATTCAGCCTCCTAAGGAGCTGTGCTTTACAAAATTTAAATCTCGGTCCCGCTCAAGATGTTTTTATAAGGCGGACTTCATAAAGCTCAACGAATTGATTGCTACTCATGACTGGCCAGATCTTTATTCGAGTACTGACGTCGACTCAGCGACTTCATTATTTTACGGTATTCTTGATGGCTTCTTTAAAAGCTGTGTTCCCCTTCGATGTGTTAGTGCTGGAACAAGTATACCACCTTGGTTCACAAGACAACTTATAGGACTCAATAATGTTAAATCTAGGCTTTATAAACGTTTCAAGAGATCAGGATCTTCTGCCGATTTTTCTAAATATTCGGTTGCTCGTTGCAACTTTCATTGTCTAAACCAAAAATGTTATAAGTTGTACTTAAGCAGTTGGAAATTTAAATTTTTCAACAATCCGAAAAGGTTTTACAGTTTTGTTATTTCCAAGAGGAAAACATTTGGCTTTCCAGATACCTTTTCCTTTGGTTGCAAGAATGCGGAATTATTTGAAGAATTCTTCAAGTCGACCTACTCATCTAAACGTTTTCAACCCGGTCAACACCCCTACAACTTGGAAAGTTTTAATTGCATCCCTAATCCAATAATTGAGAAGAATACTGTTCTTCAGAGCCTTCTCGGTTTGAAACCGATTTTTTCTCCGGTTCCAGATGGTGTTCCTAGTTGTGTACTCAAATACTGTGCAGTTTACTTATCTGAGCCGATACATAAATTATTCCAATTATCTGTAGAATCTGCCACTTTTCCATTGATTTGGAAGAAATCATTTATTATACCTTTGCACAAAAAAGGTAGTAGGTCTAGTATCGAGAACTATAGAGGCATAGCTAAGCTTTCAGCTATTCGCAAAATATTTGAACGAATAATTACATGTCAACTTCAACACATGTGTAGCTCCATATTATCGCCCTGCCAGCAAAGTCTTGTGCCGCGTAGATAAACTACTACCAATTTGCTAGAGTTTACTTCTTTTGTAATGGCTGGATTTTTAAACAATAGGCAAACGGATGTGATCTATACAGACTTCAGTAAAGCGTTTGACTCTGTCAATCATGAGCTTTTAGTTTACAAACTTGATTTACTTGGATTTCCGAAGCATTTACTTGCATGGCTCGAAAGCTATCTCGCGAATCGGACTCAACAAGTTTTGTTTAAAAACAGTCTTTCTAGGTTGTTTGGTGTAACGTCTGGTGTGCCTCAGGGTAGTCATTTGGGTCCGTTACTTTTTACCTTGTTTATAAGTGACTTACCACAAACTCTCATACATTCCCGAACTCTTATGTATGCGGATGATGTTAAACTTTGTTACTCGTACTTGCCTTCGGAGTCTTCCCGTGTGGAGTTTCTTCAGGCAGACTTGGACTAATTTCAATGCTGGTGTACTGCAAATTTACTAGTTTTGAATTGCTCGAAGTGCAAACTAATGACATTTCACCGAGTGAAGCCAAGTTTGACATCGTATACGTTAAACAGCACGCCTTTGGAGCGTATATCTGTCGTAAGTGATCTGGGCGTTCTTTTTTATCCTAAACTGACTTTTAATACGCATATTTCATCAATGGTAAGCAAAGCAACGGGTATACTTAGTTTTGTGAAGCGATGGGCTAAGGAGTTTAATGATCCGTATCTGACTAAGACCCTCTACACATCGTTGGTACGACCAATCTTAGAGTATTGTTCGTGTGTCTGCTGCCCAGGGTATTAAAACTTTATAAAGCGTATTGAGTCAGTACAGAAGCAGTTCATTATATTTGCACTACGTGGTCTTAACTGGGATTGTAGTGTGCATTTGCCACCATATAGAAATAGGCTTCTTATAAATCTGCCAACTTTAGAAAATCGAAGAACTTTACTCGGGGTAATGTTCATTCACAAGTTCATTATGGGCGAGATCGACTCATCTGATCTTGTTAGTCGACTAAATTTTGCTGTTCCTGGTAGAACGTCCAGGAACTTTGTGCCTTTTTATTTACCACTTTGCCGGCAAAATTTTGCCAAAAATAATGCACTGCGAAGCTGGTGTTCGCACTACAACAACTTGTATAACTGCATCAGTTTTGAATGTTCGTTTTCCGAGTTACATAATTCAATACTGTCACGTCTGGCCTGATATTTTGTACTTTCTTTCATATGTATGGTTGAATTTAATTATTTTTAATTGTAACATTAATTTTATGTTTTATATATCTTAGTAGTCGACCGCATTGTGTCTGTGTCGGCTTTAATCCAAATAAATTAAAATTAAAATAATCGTAATCGAAAATAAAAACCTGAGAATGATGAAAAAATCGATATTGGACGAAAAAACCGCATCGTAAAGAATTTTTGTTTGGGCCGTAAGAAAATACACGTGTCAAATCAAATCGACCAATAAACAGCATATTTGAGTTTCATCGAAAACAAAAATCATGTCCCGCATGCACTGGGCCCTATATATTTCTACTTACAAAAATTTACCTAAAATCTGTTAAGAAATGACGCAGGCACGAGGTGGTTATGTAGGCAATACTAGAAAAGTGGAGTATTGACTAGGACCTGAAAGTTGTAATTTTTGATAATTTTTAAAGAAAGGAAACTAGGCTACTGTAAAAGTGTAATGTTAATACAAGGCAGACAAAGTTAGTGACCTACAATGATCAGACCATTTCCTTTTCCATATATATAGGTCTGCGATGAGTCGAAAGCTTTACTAAATGATATAATCTGGAGTTTTTCACCGTTCGCGACTTTGCAACAATACGCGAATGCTTGCCTGCCAGGGGAAAATCCAGTCATTGTCTACGTTAGAATAGACGCAAACCATTTCATGAGGGGCAGGTCCGATTTTTTAAAAATTGTCCGTCCAAGGATTGCCGATATTGGAACGCTGATGATCACCGTTGACTTGGAAGTCGCTAGAAAAATAATCAAGGCAATTTTAATAATAGCTCAAAGCGAAACTATGGGTGATGGCACACCAACACTCCGCGCAGGAGAAGCCTTTATTAAGGAAATATCCACAAACGAAACTCCTGACCTTATCGAAATTCGAAATATTATTCACCTGGTTAGTGACGAATAGTGTGCAGTTGATGAAGCCCTCGAAGAGGTGGTTGATATATCCGACGTAAAAATTAGCAGGGATCGAGGATTTTGGCATGAATGGAAAACCAATATCGAGTCGGTAGTGCGTTTAATTTTAGAAAAGGAAGAAGGAGAAAATGACAATGTAAGGTTTTGCCCCGAAATAGCGCACAGACTGTTATAAAAAATTGAAATTATTGCTCTGTGGGGAAATGTTTGCCATAACTCTTTTGGATATGGAAGAAATCCAGCGACGAGTGCAGCAGTAGAGAGAGAGTTTAATATGGTTAAAACTCATATTTTAAATAAAAAACCGCTTAGAGTAGACCTGTTGGTTCAAACTTTAATAAAGCAAGACGAAGGAAGATTAGCAATATTTGAAGCACACATAATGAAAGACGGAGCAGCTGAGGGAATGAAAGCTTACCAGTATAATAAAGAATTTTCCTCTGTTGAATCGAGTAATGAAAGTACTCACACCCATCCCAATGATTCGCTGGAAGATGTTAGCAACATTCAAAATAGTAATAAGTTTGGATGTGATGACGATTTTGATGAGGTTGACGGCTCGCAAAGGGAACTAATTGAAGATGAATGATGAGCAAAAAACAAGATATTGAAGAGGAATAGGAAAATATTAAGCCACCTCTATCGAATAAACGAAAATATTTAACGTTTGATGCAAACAAGGGTTGTCCGGCCTGTATTGAAGGAGACTCTCCAGAAGGTGCTCACTGCTGTATTTTATGCTTTAGAAAAGTGCATGCACATGAAGAAAGTTCAAAAGCAGTGGGAAATGAGGAAGGATATGGTGAGGAAAGGCTGTGCATAAACTGTTTTGAGGACAAAAGAAAAAACGAACGGCTCGATTTACAGGAGAAGGAGAATTGGAGGGGTCAAGCAGATCCCTCCAAAAAACGGAGAACGGCCATGTATTTTGGCGAAAACAAAAACATCGTAAAAGAAAGAATGGCTTTTGAAAAGCATCGCAAAATACCAATTCTAAAAAACGGCAACACCATGGGATTAAATTCGTTCAAATCAGTAAATGTAAAATGTCACTGCGAAACACATGTGCTTTTGATAGCATTTTACAAATTTTTTTGGCCGCAGTAAAAGACCGTCAACAAATCGAGGCCTACATACGGGAAAACAAGACGCAAAACCATTCATTTTCCCTGGTAAGTCATATACTGGATAAAGGTATCTCTGCTAAAACATATGCTCTGCGAGCTGAAGTCCTTGCTGAAATTCTGGGGGTTGGGGCAATTCAAAATCAAATTATAAACATGGACTGCCAGTTTAACGTTGGAAATTTATTTTCGAAAATATTTGCACAAACTGCCAGTTTTGTGTAGTCGTCCAAATGCCGTGGAGAATGTCCACGACGAAAAATGAATATCATAATGACATCAATAAGCGACGATGACTCATTACACGAGAATTTTCAAGTAAATGCCTTTGATGCCATTATACCGAGGAAACGGAGACCGTGCCTTACCTGCCAAGGGAAAAATGGAGAAGAACTCGAAATAGAGAAAACAGGTAACGTCTTTTCAATTTCAAATTAAAAATATCTTTTTTTTTTAGATATTAGCTGATAATAAACAAGGCTATTGATAGGATTCAACTTAGCTTCCTAAAGTCTACCTAAAAATGTTTATGAGTTGATAAGCCCAAAATATGCGACGCAAAATTTGGGGCCCAACCTAATCTGCTAATTTATGTCGCAAATAAGTGAACATTATTATTAATTTTTACATGTAAACTTTTTTAAGAAAATATAATGTAAGAATATAATACTTATTGAGATATTTTTTCTTCATTTCCACCCACCCACTCAAAAGTTACTAGGGTCGTAGTGCTATGTAGGCATCAAGTTAGCACTACCAGGAGTTATTTTTTAAAAAAATCGTGCGGTCAATTTTTCGTTTCCACGGTGAAAAACGGTAAACAAAACGGGAATTATGTGCTTACTTTTTTTTCAATTTCACCCACCCACTCAAAAGTTACTAGGGTGGTAGTGCTATGTATGCATCAAGTTAGCACTACCAGGGGTTATTTTTTAAAAAAGTCGAACGGTCAATTTTTCGTTTCCACGGTGAAAAACGGTAAGAAAATGGGAATTATTGGCATACTTTTTTTTCATTTTCACCCGCCCCCTCAAAAGTTACTAGGGTGGTAGCGCTATGTAGGCATCAAGTTAGCACTACCAGGGGTTATTTTTTAAAAAAGTCGAACGGTCAATTTTGCATTTCCACGGTGAAAAATGGTAAAAAAACGTTAAAAAAACGGGTACTATTTGCATACTTTTTCTTCATTTTCACGCACCCACTCAAAAGTTACTAGGATGGTAGTGCTATGTTGGTATCAAGTTAGCACTACAGGGGTTATTTTTTAAAAAAGTCGAACGGTCAATTTTGCGTTCCACGGTGAAAAACGGTAAAAAAACAGGAATTATTGGCATACTTTTTCTTCAATTTCACCCACCCACTCAAAAGTTACTAGGGTGGTAGTGCTATGTAGGCATCAAGTTAGCACTACCAGGGGTTATTTTTTAAAAAAGTCGAACGGTCAATTTTTCGTTTCCACAGTGAAAAACGGTAAAAAACGGGAATTATTGGCATACTTTTTTTTCATTTTCACCCACCCACTCAAAAGTTACTAGGGTGGTAGTGCTATGTAGGCATCAAGTTAGCACTACCAGGGGTTATTTTTTAAAACAGTCGAACGGTCAATTTTTCGTTTCCAAGGTGAACAACGGTAAAAAAACGGGAATCATTGGCATAATTTTTCTTCATTTTGAAGTTGAAGTTGAAATCGGTTTTTCGGGGTGGTAGTGCTAACTTGACGTCAAATTCGAGCGGTAATTTTTTCGTTTCCACGGTAAAAAACGGTTAAAAAACTGTAATTAATTAGCTATATTTGAGTTTGAAATTTCAAAGTGGTAGTGCTAACTTGACGGACATTTCTGAAACAATTACATCGTCTTAATCAGTGTCTTCCAATCCATTGTATCGCTCAGGTTCATCTGAGTTACTGCTTGCCATGCTTACAATTACTTCATCTGACAAAACAGCAAATTGGGAGGCATTTTCATCACATTTCCGCAATGTCTCAATATCCTCTGTGGTAAAGTCATCCATAATATTGATCATTTGTGCCACATTAACGCGCGTATTCGATATGTCCATACCTATAAAAAAAATCAATGAACTTTTGCATGAAAATATTTTATAAAATTATAAAAATATGCCTACGCCTACCTTCGTTATCTGGGCATAACAAATTATTTCAAGCGTTCTTCAAAACTTCAGAAGTAACAGCGTCCCAAACATTATCAATGGACCACAGGGCTTTCTTTATATTAAATTCTTTCTTAAAATCTTCGCTATTATTTGACGAGACTAGTTTTTGCACTATAGTTTTACGATGGCATTTAAAACTCCATATTGCACCCTGATCCATCGATTGGATCAAGGACGTACAATTCGGTGGCAAATATTTTACAATAACGTTTTTAGCCTTAAAATCGTGTTTGCGTTACCCATGCTTTTGAATTGGCCTTATAAATTACGGGAAGGTCGTATACATTTTTTAGGGCTCTTGGACGAGCACTTTTACCAATAACTAAAGCTTTGCACTTGTGTGTACCAGCAGCATTAGCGCAAACTGAAGTGGTTAGTCTTTCTTTTGACACCTTATGTCCATCTGTGAATCTTTCATTATGACAAACCAAACTGCTCTCGGGCAAACACTTCCAAAAAAAGGCCTGCCTCGTCCGCATTATAAATTTGCTCACTGGTAAGATTTTCCGTTGATATCAATCATCGTCAAACAAGGGAGTTCCCCGTTTTCATGTTTATTATACATACATACGTACATATTCACCTACAGTGTCGTGCTATTAACACAAACACAATTTTCGCTGACATCGCGGATAATAGAGGTAATCACGGTTAATCGAAGCAAACAATTTGAAAACACTGCAAAGAAAAAACAATAGACTGATCTTTGGCCATCACGGTTAATCGGGGTTACCGGTTAACCGGATCACGGATAATCGAGGCCCAACTGTATTTGACGACGAGAAACTTATTTCCTTCGACGTCGTATCACTCATTCCGAGCATACCTATACAGCTGGCTCTTGACACAATACAAGAAAAAATGGGAAATAATTAAAGAATATACCAAGATACCGAAACAGCTGTTCATGGAAATATTAAAATTTTGCATTCAAGAGAGCAGATATTTCAAGTTTAAGGATACCATATACACACAATTGAAAGGAATGCCTATGGGAGCACCAACATCTACAATTATAGCAGATATTATTATGGAAAAACTTTTAGATAATAGTATTGAAAAATTACGCTACAAAGCAAGGTTACTTACAAAATATGTCGACGACCTCTTCGCCATAGTACGTGAGAATGAGGTACAAAATACACTGGACACACTTAACAATTTTGATAAGAGTATACAATTTACTTTAGAAATAGAAATGATGGAACATTAGCTTATCTGGACTCCGAAATAAATAGACGTGGAAATCATCTGAAATTAAAGAGGTATAAAAACCCACAGCTTCAGGACGAATAATAAATTTTAATTCAAAACATCCTAAATCTATGATTATTAATACAGCAATGGGCTGTATAAGTAGAATGCTGCACACCTCGGACGAAGTATACCACGATGAAATAAAGAAAGAGATATTCACAATATTAAGAAATAACGATTTTCCGAAATACACAAATAAAAAATTAATAAAAAAAGCTAAACTTCCAAAAAAACATTCAAAACCCCGAGAAACCATTTAAATTTAAGTCGCTGGCTTATGTACCACAACTGTCAGAGCGTCTAGCCAAGTCTGACAGTTATAACAAAGAAAAAGTAAAAATAGCACATAAGCCCTCTAACATATTAAAAAGTATTTTCAATAAAACCAAATCGAATATATCAAACATGGACAAAAGCAACGTTGTATACAAAATTCCCTGTACAGGTAATGTTGAGGAAACGTGCAATAACATTTATGTCGGTACAACCAAGCCAAAATTAAAAACAAGATTATCACAACACAAATCTGATTTAAAACAATGCCATCAACTAAATAATCACAAAACTGCACTCATGGCCCACTGTGCAACTAGCGGCCACATACCTAACTTTGCCGAAACCAAAATACTGCAACAAGAACAACACTATAATAAACGATTTACTCTTGAAATTTTACCCTTTTAAACTGGTTTTATATCTAAGTTGTCGTGGTCTTTAACCGATCCCGTCCATTTCCACTAGAAATATTTTCTGCTATAAGGAAATATGTGTACACAATTTCATTACATGTTAATTTTTCTTTGAGTAATGGCTCCCGAAACATAGAAAATTGCTCAGTCATAAAAGGGGCGGTGCCACACCCATTTTCAAAAAGTTTAGTGTTTTCCCATTTAATGTTATAATTCAATTTAGAAAGTAAAATTGTATTGATACAAAGCTTTTTTTCGCAAAGAAATAACTTTTTATTTTCGTGTACGGCCCTTCTAAAAATCTTTTATATAAAAGTGAGCGTGGTCTTTAATCGATCTCGTCCATTTTGTCCAGAAATTTTTCCTGCCATAGGGACAATTTGTGTACCAAATTTTATTACGATTCGTTAATTTTTCTTCGAGTTATGGCTTCCGAAACATCGAAAATTGATTAGTCATAAAAGTGGCGGTGCCACGCCCATTTTTTTAAATTTGAAGTTTTTCCTATTTACTATTATAAATACGCTTGGGAAATGATATAAAGCTCTTTTTTGCAAAGATATGGCTTATTTTATTCGTCCACGACCCTTTTAAAAATCTTTTATATAAAAGTGGGCGTGGTCCTTAACGGATTTCGTTAATTTTTCTTCAAAGCATTCCTTATAGTAAAGGCAACCTCTCAACCGAATTTTGTTACGATAGGTTTAGCGATTTTTGATTTATGATTAATAATATTTGTAAAATTGATTTTATCACAAGCGGGCGGTGCCACGCCCATTTAAAATTTTTTTTTTAATTTTTATCAAGAGTCTCAATATCAGTCCACACGTCAAATTTCAACATTCTAGGTGTATTATTTACTAAATAATGAGGTTTTTTGTGTTTTCCAAAATGTCGTGGTTATCATCCGATTTCGCTCATTTTCAATACCAATCTATCCTGGGTCCAGATAAGCTCGCGTACCAAAATTTGGTGAAGATATCTCAATATTTACTCAAGTTATCGTGTTAACGGGCAGACGGACGGACGGACGGACATGGCTCAATCAAATTTTTTTTCGATACTGATGATTTTGATATATGGAAGTCTATATCTATCTCGATTCCTTTATACCTGTACAACCAACCGTTACCCAATCAAAGTTAATATACTCGGTGTGCAAAGCACTCTGAGTATAAAAAGTATGTATATATATACATATATTACTTTAAAATTTATGACTTCAATACATTATACTTTGGAATAAATTTTAGTAAAAATGCGTACATATGTATATGGGAAAATCTGCCAAATTTTGGTTTTTTTTGGAGAAAAAATTTTTTTTTGAACCATTGTAGCACGCAAATATATTTTTGTTAGGAACATTGAGGGGTAAATTGGAGCTATAGTGAATCGCCGTTACTCGTCTTACATAATGCCTCAAAAAGATATGGTCAAAAGATCGGGCAAACATATATAAATTGAGGTCGCAATGTTAAATATACATTTATTTCAACACTTCAGTACCGATTATATCGAAATTTTAACAAAATATGGAGATATATGCAACTGTTAGTTATGTAAAATTTTTTTGATACTCGAGATCCAGTTTTGTAGATATCGGTAAAAATATAAAACCGAATAACCGCCAAATATTTTTTATTGCAAAGTTTGCAACTCATTTATTTTAACACCTTTCTACCGATTCTTTTGAAACTTTAAAAACATATAGATATGTGAACGAAGTATGTTTAGGTAAAAAAGTTTTAATACCCGAGATCCGGCTTTGGAGATATTGATAAAAATATAAACCCGGAAAACCTTAATTTGTTTTTACTTATTTAAACACTTCTTAACCGATTGTGTTGAAATTTTATCAGGATGTACATATCTATGTGTGGTATATTTAGGTAAAATTTTGTTGATACTTGAAACCCGGTTTTAGAGATATCGGCAAAAATATGAAACCGGGTAACCATCAAATATTTTTTTACCTGCAATATGGATATTACACAAAAGGTATTTTAAAGACATTTAACTTACTGTAGTTGTCATATCGATATTCCCACATCTTAAGGCTATTACATGAAAAAAGTAATGTAAGCACAGAACTTCGTTAAAACATTAATATTGTACACAGCGCAAAGTTAATTGATTTTTTTTTTAACTTTTGTACCAAGATTCATTTATATTCAATAAAACCTGGTTAAAAAAAATTTTTTCTACACTTTTTGACGATTGCCAATTTTTGGCGAAAATTTCGTATATTTCCCCCATGTACAAACATCAATAATTTTCCTTGCGTGAATATTCCAAGATGAGGCAATCGATGGTATACTACTGTGGTGTAGAGAAAAAATTAAAACGGGCATGAAGTGATAAAAGTAAAATTGTCGCTGTGCCCACAAAAAAACATGCTCCTGAAAAAAATTTACGCAACCAAGCGCTTCCACTTTTTTGCTCTATCTTCAAAACTGAACTTCGTCGCGTTTCGATATGTGGGCATCAGTATTATCAGTTAGCAAATAACGAACAAAACCCACCAAGCTACACACAGAGAAAAACTATTGTGAAATTAACCAAGAATCGCATGTATCGTAACCAAGAACTTAGGGAAAATTAACCTACTAAATTTTTTTTGTATCTTAACGAAAAAAACTTAGTTAAAGCTTTGCAAGCTTTCTTCTTGGGTAAATTTAACGAAGTATTGTATGTTTTGTCCAAGTTAGCTTAGGTAAATTTTTACAAAGTTTCTTGGTAAATTTAAACCCTACAATTTAGGTAAATTTCAACGATAATATTTCGGGAGCTTAACCTCTGAAACTTGTGTAATATTCAACCAAATCTCTTTTGCAGTTTGCACAAGTTTCCTGGTTGTTTTAACTAATATAACTTAGGTATCATTCTACCAAAAACTTTGCAAATTGGCAAATTGTCGATAACGCAGTGAATATCAACCTATCCCAGTAGAAAGTTCTTTAGTTAAACATTTTGTTAAAAAGTACGCAATATTTTGTTTATAACTGCCTTTTCCTTTGTGAAAAATATGTATCCTGCAAATAAAAAATTTAAATATTTTAGAAAAATGTTTTATTTCTGATTTTTATAACACTTTTATAGTTGAACATCAGATAATATTAAAGAAAAATTAATAGAGAGATTTCAATTCTGTAGGAAATAAAGGTACACGGTTAAAATTTGTATCCTAAATTTTAAACTTTTTCGCAATACATATATGTATGATCAAACAAAATTTGGTTTAAAATTTAAACTAGACCAGTTTACAAGAAAATTGGTGAAAGTAAAAGATGTTGGCTGGGGTTTAAAATATAAGGTCAAAATTTTAGCCGTGTATAGTTGAAAAAGTACCCTTAACGGCTAGTATTTAGTATTATCTTGATATTGAATGAATTGTGATTAATCAGATCCTGAAATTTTCAAATTGTTAATATCGTTGATCAAAGTATCAACTATTGGTGATGCAGACTTCTTTTTTATATTAAACAAATATCTTTGCATGAATGTCCCTACACTGGTGCACTCATCAGGATATTTTAAATTTAGTACAAATATTAACTTAAAGCAATACTGAACCGCCTCTATATAAGATTTAAATGCGTACTTAATTCCTTCTAACACAACATAAAAATCTTTAAAATTAAACTCTTCACCCACAACAATAACGAATGGTTGTAGAGTTGAACTATTTTCAAAACAGTTTGTCCTCTTCTCTGTGCAATTACTGCATCCACTTCACTTGGTTGCATAACTTTTACTGTGAAAGCAATTTTCGAATCCATAATTGTAAACTTTGTGCGACGTCCATTTAAAACTTTTCCAGTTGGCAATAAAATTGAATGCAACACCATTATTACATATATGTTGCAATTGTCTAACAAATATAGAAATTTAATTAAGTATTCGAAAAAGAGGCATGTAGGTACTTTAAACTTTGTCTGTACCTGTATATAAAATGTCTCTCTGTTCAAATACGCGTTTCTTGGGGAGCTTGGCTTGCGGTTCCTTAATCTTTTTTTCAAAAAGATTCGAAGAAATTAAGCATAAATTGTCCCATTTGGAAAAATTTAGCTCATTTTCCGGGAAGCGGTAGTGATAGTCAATATCCACCTCAAATAAATTATTTTAATATATTATTATAACCCAAGTTTTCCGAGTTTTTTATATAAAAAAAAAACATACCATTTCGAAAGCTTTTGAATATTTGTATAGAGGCCACTCATCTAAAATTGGATCTAAAGTCAAAAGTAAACAAACATTGTGTTCTATATGGAACCGTTTCTTTTGTTACCAAAACTGGAAACGCGATATTAATCCCTTATGATGGAAGAATAAGGTCTAATGATCCGCTGAGTACGCTTGCATAGGCTCAGCTCGCCGTATGGGGTGGGGTCCTCAAATCATCAAAGATGTTGACTTAAACCGCAGAAACAACAAGAAAAAAATTGTACCCGTGCGCTGTTGTTGTTGCTTCCACTCTTGTATGTCCTCCTCCATAGCATGCCACCACCGTTGTCGCAGTTCGTCTCCACAAACTCAAGGCCGGCCCATCTGCCTCATTACCCACCCTTCCTATATCAACCAAGGCCCGAATCGGTTGACCCAACACATACCTCTGTACCTGTGTCCGTCTGTCTAACCCTGAAGGATCACCCCATCACCCCATTCATCACACTGTTGTTGTCACTTTTAGCAATTCATTTAATGTGTTATTTCATCTCTAAACCTTTTACAATGTTAAAGATATACTTCCATGGGTGCTCGTGCGCTTTTATACTTATCTTACTCGTCTATATTGGGGCGTTCAAGCCCAACCACTGTCTAAAATTATGTTCTAAACTTCAGTTCAATTCGAATGGGGACATCCCCACCATAATGTCTATGCGCGTATGCACACACAAAAATATCATTGTAAACACATATCTGAGTATGTAACTACCCAGTAGAAAATATCTCGAGCGCTCCCTTGATTAACAGGAAAAGAGCGATCTTTCTAAGCAACAGGGGATCAGCTATAGAGCAGCACATTAGCGTGTAATCTCCTATCATTTTTCTGGGAGCAGAATGCGATCATTGTGTTTTTAACCGTTATATGTGTTCCCTTTCTGTTTTTTTGGAGCAAAGTGGGATATTTTCGTCAAACATAATACATCCATCGAAAATAACTGTATTTAAAATAACTGTTGTTTTCTCAAAATAAAAGAATTTGTCATTCTTAAATAGTCAGTGAAAGTGTTACGTGGTTTAATTTAAACGTTTCTAAAAAGGTAAACGAGTGAAATATAAAAATAAGAAATTACAATGACCACAAAATTTTTTTGTAAGAGACATATAAGATGCTTAGTTAAAAGAAAACTAGAAAACTTAAGTGAAGAAACTGCTAAAAAACAAAAACCTGATACTAACAGTAGTGGAAATAATATAGAATTTGAAATAAATGAAATATATTGCGAAAAAAATAATTATCTGTGTGAAAGAAGTGATAGTGGTGAAGATTGTGTCTATAATGAATCTGAATTGGGTTTTAAAGACATAGAACCTGGTTTACATTCTGATTTAGCCGTTTGGGCGATTAAACATCGTATATCTAGATCAGCTACAGGTGATTTGTTGAAGATATAAAAAAAAAGAAATTCCGATATGCCTTCATGCAAAGCAACCTTGCTAAAACCATTTCAGCCCTTTTCGACGAACGCTTTATTTTAAGCGTGAATTGGACGGGGGGCCAAAGTAAAATCGCAGTTTGGGACTACAAGATATTTAGCTATCATTTATTTGGTAAGTTTTTTGAGTATATTTGCATTTCTTCTTATGACTTTTATTTTGCATTGCAGAAGCCGTCAAAGACAAGTATCAAAACTATTCGGAGTTTGAGGATAAAGTTAAGGATGCCTTTAGAGAAGCAAAACTGACATTTTACCGGAAAACTTATAAATTGAAAGCTGCAAATTAAATATTTACTAATTGAAAACTTAAAGTAAATAAAAAAAAGACTCAATTTCCTTTTTTTATTATTTTTAGGGAACTATTTTTTTGTCTCGCTCTAGTTTTGTACATTTTGATGCTATGGGGAGCACTCCTTTTTTATTGTTTTTGATCATTTGGAGAGCGCTCTGATTTTGTTTTCTTATTATCATTTGGAGAGTGCTCTGATTTTGTTTTCTTATTATCATTTGGAGAGCACTCCTTTTTTGTATATATGGATCATTTAGAGAGCGCTCTAGTTCCACGTTTCTCAACCGTTTACAGAGCGCTCGCCCTCCTAGGACATGCAATGTTAAAAGGGAGCATGTTTTGTTTGACGTGTTGGACAGTGCGGGAGCACTCCCACGCTCCCTATTTAGCGATCCATAATCGCTCATAGTATGATCCCCTTTTCTACTGGGTATAATCATTCAATTATAATACATTCAATGGCAGGTCGTATACATATGAAAGTATTAACGATATTAATACTACCAATATTATTGTGAGCATTTCACTCTATACAAATCTATGGACTACGAATCTATATACATATGCGTTGTTATGACGAAAAAAGGAACTCTTCAGAATTACATATATAAAAGTATCCATACGCTCATGTGCATACAGCTGCAACACCTATGTATGTGTACTTCCTAAACCATTTTTCATGACTGGGTTTTTAAACACATGTCCTCATATACCGCACCAAAGAACATGAACAAATGTCTATTTTCACTTGACAATAACATTACAATGGAATGAGATGGTACTCCTGATTCAACACAAAGCATTTCTAGACAGAATCGCTTTGTTACGGCCAATGTTAAATGAACGCGAATCCAACAACCATGAATAACTACCCGCTATGCGATGGCTCTGTCTTGTAAGCTTTAAGCTCCATCACGATACCGAACATGACTGCCGTTTTGGCAATAAGCAATTCAATTCTATAAATATATCGGAGTGCATGTGCACCGAACCCGCTTGTAATGAACAAATTCTATTGACATTGAGTTACGCCCTTGGCACGCAACGGAATGGTTACGATTGTTTGTGGCTACTCAATTTCCACCATCCTTTACTAAATTGACCACTCTATCAGCTTATTACCTAAGGCGCCCTGGATAAAAACCTGAATTCGTGCACAGCATCAATCGTACTGACCAACTATCTCAACTACATATGACTCACCACCCTGCCGTTGCCTCACGCTGACAACAATCATACATTTGAGCGTAAATTATCGCTGGTACAATATTATAGCTAACAAAAACAGTGTCTACACACCCATTTTCAAAAAGTTTAGTGTTTTCCCATTTAATGTTATAATTCAATTTAGAAAGTAAAATTGTATTGATACAAAGCTTTTTTTCGCAAAGAAATAGCTTTTTATTTTCGTGTACGGCCCTTCTAAAAATCTTTTATATAAAAGTGGGCGTGGTCTTTAATCGATCTCGTCCATTTTGTCCAGAAATTTTTCCTGCCATAGGGACAATTTGTGTACCAAATTTTATTACGATTCGTTAATTTTTCTTCGAGTTATGGCTTCCGAAACATCGAAAATTGATTAGTCATAAAAGTGGCGGTGCCACGCCCATTTTTTTAAATTTGAAGTTTTTCCTATTTACTATTATAAATACGCTTGGGAAATGATATAAAGCTCATTTTTGCAAAGATATGGCTTATTTTATTCGTCCACGACCCTTTTAAAAATCTTTTATATAAAAGTGGGCGTAGTCCTTAACGGATTTCGTTAATTTTTCTTCAAAGCATTCCTTATAGTAAAGGCAACCTCTCAACCGAATTTTGTTACGATAGGTTTAGCGATTTTTGATTTATGATTAATAATATTTGTAAAATTGATTTTATCACAAGCGGGCGGTGCCACGCCCATTTAAAATTTTTTTTTTAATTTTTATCAAGAGTCTCAATATCAGTCCACACGTCAAATTTCAACATTCTAGGTGTATTATTTACTAAATAATGAGGTTTTTTGTGTTTTCCAAAATGTCGTGGTTATCATCCGATTTCGCTCATTTTCAATACCAATCTATCCTGGGTCCAGATAAGCTCGCGTACCAAAATTTGGTGAAGATATCTCAATATTTACTCAAGTTATCGTGTTAACGGGCAGACGGACGGACGGACGGACATGGCTCAATCAAATTTTTTTTCGATACTGATGATTTTGATATATGGAAGTCTATATCTATCTCGATTCCTTTATACCTGTACAACCAACCGTTACCCAATCAAAGTTAATATACTCGGTGTGCAAAGCACTCTGAGTATAAAAAGTATGTATATATATACATATATTACTTTAAAATTTATGACTTCAATACATTATACTTTGGAATAAATTTTAGTAAAAATGCGTACATATGTATATGGGAAAATCTGCCAAATTTTGGTTTTTTTGGAGAAAAAATTTTTTTTTGAACCATTGTAGCACGCAAATATATTTTTGTTAGGAACATTGAGGGGTAAATTGGAGCTATAGTGAATCGCCGTTACTCGTCTTACATAATGCCTCAAAAAGATATGGTCAAAAGATCGGGCAAACATATATAAATTGAGGTCGCAATGTTAAATATACATTTATTTCAACACTTCAGTACCGATTATATCGAAATTTTAACAAAATATGGAGATATATGCAACTGTTAGTTATGTAAAATTTTTTTGATACACGAGATCCAGTTTTGTAGATATCGGTAAAAATATAAAACCGAATAACCGCCAAATATTTTTTATTGCAAAGTTTGCAACTCATTTATTTTAACACCTTTCTACCGATTCTTTTGAAACTTTAAAAACATATAGATATGTGAACGAAGTATGTTTAGGTAAAAAAGTTTTAATACCCGAGATCCGGCTTTGGAGATATTGATAAAAATATAAACCCGGAAAACCTTAATTTGTTTTTACTTATTTAAACACTTCTTAACCGATTGTGTTGAAATTTTATCAGGATGTACATATCTATGTGTGGTATATTTAGGTAAAATTTTGTTGATACTTGAAACCCGGTTTTAGAGATATCGGCAAAAATATGAAACCGGGTAACCATCAAATATTTTTTTACCTGCAATATGGATATTACACAAAAGGTATTTTAAAGACATTTAACTTACTGTAGTTGTCATATCGATATTCCCACATCTTAAGGCTATTACATGAAAAAAGTAATGTAAGCACAGAACTTCGTTAAAACATTAATATTGTACACAGCGCAAAGTTAATTGATTTTTTTTTTAACTTTTGTACCAAGATTCATTTATATTCAATAAAACCTGGTTAAAAAAAATTTTTTCTACACTTTTTGACGATTGCCAATTTTTGGCGAAAATTTCGTATATTTCCCCCATGTACAAACATCAATAACTTTCCTTGCGTGAATATTCCAAGATGAGGCAATCGATGGTATACTACTGTGGTGTAGAGAAAAAATTAAAACGGGCATGAAGTGATAAAAGTAAAATTGTCGCTGTGCCCACAAAAAAACATGCTCCAGAAAAAAATTTACGCAACCAAGCGCTTCCACTTTTTTGCTCTATCTTCAAAACTGAACTTCGTCGCGTTTCGATATGTGGGCATCAGTATTATCAGTTAGCAAATAACGAACAAAACCCACCAAGCTACACACAGAGAAAAACTATTGTGAAATTAACCAAGAATCGCATGTATCGTAACCAAGAACTTAGGGAAAATTAACCTACTAAATTTTTTTTGTATCTTAACGAAAAAAACTTAGTTAAAGCTTTGCAAGCTTTCTTCTTGGGTAAATTTAACGAAGTATTGTATGTTTTGTCCAAGTTAGCTTAGGTAAATTTTTACAAAGTTTCTTGGTAAATTTAAACCCTACAATTTAGGTAAATTTCAACGATAATATTTCGGGAGCTTAACCTCTGAAACTTGTGTAATATTCAACCAAATCTCTTTTGCAGTTTGCACAAGTTTCCTGGTTGTTTTAACTAATATAACTTAGGTATCATTCTACCAAAAACTTTGCAAATTGGCAAATTGTCGATAACGCAGTGAATATCAACCTATCCCAGTAGAAAGTTCTTTAGTTAAACATTTTGTTAAAAAGTACGCAATATTTTGTTTATAACTGCCTTTTCCTTTGTGAAAAATATGTATCCTGCAAATAAAAAATTTAAATATTTTAGAAAAATGTTTTATTTCTGATTTTTATAACACTTTTATAGTTGAACATCAGATAATATTAAAGAAAAATTAATAGAGAGATTTCAATTCTGTAGGAAATAAAGGTACACGGTTAAAATTTGTATCCTAAATTTTAAACTTTTTCGCAATACATATATGTATGATCAAACAAAATTTGGTTTAAAATTTAAACTAGACCAGTTTACAAGAAAATTGGTGAAAGTAAAAGATGTTGGCTGGGGTTTAAAATATAAGGTCAAAATTTTAGCCGTGTATAGTTGAAAAAGTACCCTTAACGGCTAGTATTTAGTATTATCTTGATATTGAATGAATTGTGATTAATCAGATCCTGAAATTTTCAAATTGTTAATATCATTGATCAAAGTATCAACTATTGGTGATGCAGACTTCTTTTTTATATTAAACAAATATCTTTGCATGAATGTCCCTACACTGGTGCACTCATCAGGATATTTTAAATTTAGTACAAATATTAACTTAAAGCAATACTGAACCGCCTCTATATAAGATTTAAATGCGTACTTAATTCCTTCTAACACAACATAAAAATCTTTAAAATTAAACTCTTCACCCACAACAATAACGAATGGTTGTAGAGTTGAACTATTTTCAAAACAGTTTGTCCTCTTCTCTGTGCAATTACTGCATCCACTTCACTTGGTTGCATAACTTTTACTGTGAAAGCAATTTTCGAATCCATAATTGTAAACTTTGTGCGACGTCCATTTAAAACTTTTCCAGTTGGCAATAAAATTGAATGCAACACCATTATTACATATATGTTGCAATTGTCTAACAAATATAGAAATTTAATTAAGTATTCGAAAAAGAGGCATGTAGGTACTTTAAACTTTGTCTGTACCTGTATTTAAAATGTCTCTCTGTTCAAATACGCGTTTCTTGGGGAGCTTGGCTTGCGGTTCCTTAATCTTTTTTTCAAAAAGATTCGAAGAAATTAAGCATAAATTGTCCCATTTGGAAAAATTTAGCTCATTTTCCGGGAAGCGGTAGTGATAGTCAATATCCACCTCAAATAAATTATTTTAATATATTATTATAACCCAAGTTTTCCGAGTTTTTTATATAAAAAAAAAAACATTCCATTTCGAGAGCTTTTGAATATTTGTATAGAGGCCACTCATCTAAAATTGGATTTAAAGTCAAAAGTAAACAAACATTGTGTTCTATATGGAACTGTTTCTTTTGTTACCCAAACTGGAAACGCGATATTAATCCCCTATGATGGAAGAATAAGGTCTAATGATCCGCTGAGTACGCTTGCATAGGCTCAGCTCGCCGTATGGGGTGGGGTCCTCAAATCATCAAAGATGTTGACTTAAACCGCAGAAACAACAAGAAAAAAATTGTACCCGTGCGCTGTTGTTGTTGCTTTCACTCTTGTATGTCCTCCTCCATAGCATGCCACCACCGTTGTCGCAGTTCGTCTCCACAAACTCAAGGCCGGCCCATCTGCCTCATTACCCACCCTTCCTATGTCAACCAAGGCCCGAATCGGTTGACCCAACACATACCTCTGTACCTGTGTCCGTCTGTCTAACCCTGAAGGATCACCCCATCACCCCATTCATCACACTGTTGTTGTCACTTTTAGCAATTCATTTAATGTGTTATTTCATCTCTAAACCTTTTACAATGTTAAAGATATACTTCCATGAGTGCTCGTGCGCTTTTATACTTATCTTACTCGTCTATATTGGGGCGTTCAAGCCCAACCACTGTCTAAAATTATGTTCTAAACTTCAGTTCAATTCGAATGGGGGCATCCCCACCATAATGTCTATGCGCGTATGCACACACAAAAATATCATTGTAAACACATATCTGAGTATGTAACTACCCAGTAGAAAATATCTCGAGCGCTCCCTTGATTAACAGGAAAAGAGCGATCTTTCTAAGCAACAGGGGATCAGCTATAGAGCAGCACATTAGCGTGTGATCTCCTATCATTTTTCTGGGAGCAGAATGCGATCATTGTTTTTTTAACCGTTATATGTGTTCCCTTTCTGTTTTTTTGGAGCAAAGTGGGATATTTGCGTCAAACATAATACATCCATCGAAAATAACTGTATTTAAAATAACTGTTGTTTTCTCAAAATAAAAGAATTTGTCATTCTTAAATAGTCAGTGAAAGTGTTACGTGGTTTAATTTAAACGTTTCTAAAAAGGTAAACGAGTGAAATATAAAAATAAGAAATTACAATGACCACAAAATTTGTTTGTAAGAGACATATAAGATGCTTAGTTAAAAGAAAACTAGAAAACTTAAGTGAAGAAACTGCTAAAAAACAAAAACCTGATACTAGCAGTAGTGGAAATAATATAGAATTTGAAATAAATGAAATATATTGCGAAAAAAATAATTATCTGTGTGAAAGAAGTGATAGTGGGGAAGATTGTGTCTATAATGAATCTGAATTGGGTTTTAAAGACATAGAACCTGGTTTACATTCTGATTTAGCCGTTTGGGCGATTAAACATCGTATATCTAGATCAGCTACAGATGATTTGTTGAAGATATAAAAAAAAAGAAATTCCGATATGCCTTCATGCAAAGCAACCTTGCTAAAACCATTTCAGCCCTTTTCGACGAACGCTTTATTTTAAGCGTGAATTGGACGGGGGGCCAAAGTAAAATCGCAGTTAGGGACTACAAGATATTTAGCTATCATTTATTTGGTAAGTTTTTTGAGTATATTTGAATTTCATCTTATGACTTTTATTTTGCATTGCAGAAGCCGTCAAAGACAAGTATCAAAACTATTCGGAGTTTGAGGATAAAGTTAAGGATGCCTTTAGAGAAGCAAAACTGACATTTTACCGGAAAACTTATAAATTGAAAGCTGCAAATTAAATATTTACTAATTGAAAACTTAAAGTAAATAAAAAAAAGACTCAATTTCCTTTTTTTATTATTTTTAGGGAACTATTTTTTTGTCTCGCTCTAGTTTTGTACATTTTGATGCTATGGGGAG
>NW_027137299.1:0-56178 GCF_040869045.1 Eurosta solidaginis | reverse complement strand
GTCCATGTGCATTCGTGAGAGTGTGTCGGGAACCACGTTTTGCGCACCTTTTCGATGTTGGATATCGAAATCATAACCCTGGAGTTTCAAACTCCACCTTGCCAACCTCCCAGAAAGATCTTTCTGATTCATGAGCCATTTTAGGCTGGCATGATCAGTTATGATGGTGAACGGGGTTCCTTCTACATAAGGTCGGATTCTTTTAACACTCACGATCGCAGCATAGCATTCTAGTTCTGTTATGCTGTAGTTCTTCTGCGCTTTATTTAGTTTTGCCGAAACGTAGGCAATCGGTCTTTCGTTCTGGTCATCGTCTAGTTGGAACATCCGTTGATGCATCACATTGGATATAAAAACGGCGCTTAAAGTCAGGATGTGTGAGCACCGGAGCAGAAACCAAACTCTGCTTTAAAATTTCAAATGATTTTATTGCTTCTTCCGTCATTGCAAACTTTTTGATTTTGTCTCTCTTGAGGCAGTCGTGCAGCGGGGCTGCAATAGTCGCATAGTCCTGTATGAAACGTCGGTACCAGCCCGACATACCCAGGAACCGTCGTAGTTGCCTCGGGGTTTTCGGAACTGGAAAGTCCCTCACAGCCACCACTTTATTGGCGTCTGTCCTAATACAACCATCCCCGACTACGTACCCTAGATATCGAACTTCTTTGAAAAAAAACTTGCTCTTTTCGACATTAATAGCCTCGCGAAGACACCGAGCGACCGTCTCCAACAGACACATATGGGACTCGAAATCTACAGAACAAACTAATAAATCGTTAAGATAAACAAAAACACATTCACGTAAAGCGGCCGGAATGACCTTGTCCATGAGACGACACATTCGTTGTGCTGCATTGCACAACCCGAAAGGTATGACGGTAAATTGGTAAAGGGGTCGGCCAGGGACAGTAAAAGCAGTCTTTTCTCTTGACTTCTTCTCCAGAGGAATCTGTCAGAAAGCGTCCTTTAAATCTATCGCGGACATAAATCGTGTATTTTGTAGTCGGCTGAGGATTACATCAATGTGGGGTAAGGGGTAGGCATCCTTAATTGTTCGTTCGTTGACTTTGCGAGCGTCAAGACACAAGCGGTTTTTCGTCCCTTTTATTACCAGTGATACCGGCGAATTCCAGCTGCTTTTGGACACCTCGATGACTCCCATGTCCAACATTTGATCTAACTCTGCGTAATGAGTTTTTGAATAGCTGGTGAAATCGGGTAATGGCGCTGCTTTACTGGCAGATTCTCGTCAACCACCTCGATGACGTGTTCCTCCTTATCTGTTTGACCTAACCCTAATACCGCGAAGGACGGGAATTGGGCTTTTACACGCTCCAACCTATTATTTTGCTCTGGCGTTAAAACGTGCTGCACAGCATCGAAAGACAAGTCACCCTCGGCGGGCACGAGCTCCGCCACACTGGCACCATTCACACTACCACTCACACCCTTGCTCACAACACTCATACCGAAAGCCTGCCAAAAATCTATCCCAAAATATACTTCCTATTGCAGATCAGGAACTATCAAAAATTCTAATTCCCTGGTCGTATTATCCCACTCGACTGGTAACTTTATGACCCCTACCACGGCGGTTTCCTCCCCGTTCGCGGTCCGGATATTTTGGCCCCTGATTGGCACAATCAAGGCCTCTTTACCGCACAGGAGTGCCGCTGAGCCTTTCCCTAAACAGCTGGCACTCGCCCCTGAGTCCAAGAGAGCTAAAACTTCCCTACCTCCTATCGCGGTTTTGGCGAAAAATCTATTGTCACCTTTTACAGTGACAATTGTCGCGACACTTTTGCTGCGCAACTTCTTAAAATATCTCCTTTTCTCCCTCATCTTATGAATCTTCTCAAAATTTCTCTTTTTCCTATTAGTACTTATGTTTTCACAAAATATCCTTCTTCTTGCTTCTTCATACTCTATCTTTCTTTGGTGTAAACTCTTTACCTCGCGTTTTTCCACCGTCCCTTGTGGTTTCCTAACCTCCTCTCTCTGTTCTATTTCTTCTTTCTTCAAAATTTTCATTTCAGGTCTGCCGGGTTGCCTCACTCCTGGCTGGAGTCCCCGGTCAACTCCGCCAGCCTCGGGTTTCCCTGTTTGGGCTTAAACACGCAAAAGGACGAATCACTTCCACACGCAAAACAGACCATATTGTGGAACGAGGACGAACATTTATTTGGTTTTTGTGCTTCTGCCGGGTTTTTCACATATTGATCTACCGGCATACCGCACGAAAAACACAACATCAAGTGGAAGGGTGATGCACAAAAGGAATTGACGGTAGAGTTGGACACGGAAGGACTAACAGAAGGACGAACACTATTGGGATTGGCTGTGGTTTGGTGTTGGGGTAAGGATTGGGATTGGTGTTGGGGTGGGCGCTGAGGCTTCCTATCAAAAGCTTCTAACTTCCTCTCTCCCAGTATATATGGCTGTTCGAACCCTATCTCATTAACTGGTCTGGACCGGTTCTTATTTTCCCTAATGAGTTTTTCCGCTCTCTTACACTCAGCTTTGAGCTCCGCCAACGAGTCCATTTTAATGGCGAAGGTCAAGTTGGCTAGGTACGGTTTAAGATTTCCCCTAATTATGCCAACCCATTCCCTCTCAGGGATCCTCTTCCGCAAACGGAACGTCAGGTTGTGGACTTCGCTATAAAAGTCGTCGAAAGCTTCTGCGGGCTGCTGTTTCCGTTCCATTATTTCACGGATTATTTCATAGTTGGACTCGGCGGACTTGAAGTGACTTAGCAGTTCTGCTTTCAGACCAAAATACCCAAAATCGGGATCATCGGAATGGTCTTCGAGCACCTGCCAATACCACTTCAAGGCACCGCCGGAAACCAGACAATGAAAGTCCGTGAACAACTGGTAGTAGGAGATGTTGTGTTGTTCCCGCATTCTCTCTACCCGGAATACGAAGCTTTCGACGCTCATTCCCTTGTTTGTCCCATCGAATTTGATGTGCCACTTGTCCAAATCTAATTTTTTCCACCTTGGAGGGTTACCACCGTCCCGCTCGGCAGTCCGATTGGTATTCGGCGTACCGTCACGAGCAGTAGTTTTCCCCCTCTGGTTTTGAGGTTGTGGCGTGGATGACACGGCGGACCGATGTCCCGAAGGTTGCGCGTAAGCCTCCATATCTGCTACGCGACCACCAAGGATATCAACATTGGTCTTAATGCTCCTGACCTCCCCTGCCATTTGCACAACCAAGTCTTGTTGTTGCGCCATCATAGCCATCATTTGGCTCAGCTGTTCGACATTGGTGTCTTGGCGGGTGGCTTCAGGAAGAGGGGCATTAAGACCTCTGGGATCCCCTACTGTTACGCCCATCACTGGAAAATCGCCCCCTCGGGCACCCTCATCTCCGCTATCCGACATTTGGCACACCAAATCGATCTTCTGGGAAAAGTTCAATGAATTTTCAGCCTCACTGACTGACACCCCGTTCGCGACTGAGATCCTAATCGGGCGTTCAGGGCCAAAAGATCCGAAGATCCGCTACGCGCACCTATTAAAATAGTCTGTGGGCACAAAGTCGACGGCCCTCGGAATACCAGTGTCGATCTGGTTGAAAACTGAACACACGATTTGATTTTCAAGCGCTTGAGTGTGAGTTCTCGTAACGCGCCTATCGGAATTTAAAATTCCCAATCCCCCAATTACGCGGTTCTCTGTCTCTTTATCAGACATTCACTGTCTGAACAATAGATTTATGTAAAAAATTTGAAAAAAAATAAAATAAAGGAATCTATTTAGCCAAACACCCTAATATATCCAAGGACACGATATCCAAACCGCAACCCAAATGGAAAAAAAAGAAGAGAAAAAAAAAATTATGCGAAAAAGAAAAAAAAATGAGATGCAAAGAAAACATCCCGATAAAAAAAAATCTGTTTGTACTTGCAGATCCAACAAATAATAAAAAAGTAAATACTATAAGATAACAGGTCCAAATTCACCCAAAACCCAATAAAAAAAATATATAAATAAAGGATATTAAATAATGGATATACAAATTACAATATATGTATGTATATAAAAATTCAATTCAATTATTAAGTGATAGGTTTTTGTGTATGTATGTATGTGTATGGTAATTCAAGTGATTTGTGGGTTTATGCGTATGAGGAAAAAAAACTTACACGCTAGTATCAAAAACAAAAATGCTTAAGTATATAAAAAAAAATTTATTAAAACTGAAGTTAAATTCAGGGGTTATGTGCGTGTGTGTGTGTGTGAGAACTAAAACAAGGTTTGTTTGGGTGTAAAATATTATGTATATGCTAATCGAAACATAGAAACTTAGGACTTGCAAAAGGGAGAATTCCAATTATATGTTGGCTTGTGTGTATGCGTCGCAAGACAAACCTTCTTTTTTTTTCTGCCTTAAATGTCTCGTATCCAACCCAAAAATATGATCCAAAACCAAAAACAAAATAACTCAGGGATCAAAAATTAAATGCGAATAATATTTTTGATACCTAGTGATCTAGGTTTGACGATTTAAGGGTCTGACCCAGAATCCAAAAAAAAAAATACCTCAGGGATAAAACTGAAAACAAAATTAAACTAAAACTAAAACCAATCTCTAACACTATGTTTGTGTGGGCGAGCTAGTTGGATGTAAATTTTCGAAAAAAAAAACGCAATTCAAGCAAGATGTTTGGAAATAATCCTGCTAAGAAATATTCAGTAAAAAAAAAAATTTTGAATAATCTCGAAACTTCAAGAATATGAAATTTTGAATTTGAAATCAAAAGTTACCAAATGAAATTTAATGTATTTGTATTGGTGTCTGTGGTGCTGCCTTGGCGAAGGTTCAGCGAAGGTGGTTAGTCCGTCTCTATGTATTTGAAGTCTGGTCAATCGTGCTGTCCGTGGAAGTGTGGCACTTCACGTTCACGAACTTATTCCTATTAGTGGATGCCACACCTCCTACTCCTAAATATCGTGGCGATGACTGCAAACCTGACTTACCGGCAGTGCTGGACTCCCGGTAAGGTAGCTTGAACAGCTCGCCACGATCTCCTACCTAAGTCCGTCGCTAGCTAAGTGTCATACCAGTTACCACTTTGTCGAGCTGTTAAAGTTCAACAAAGGAACCCTGACATGGACACTCAGCTAATCCCTATCATCTGGTCATGATGACACTTGTCGATCAGGTGAACCCAACCGGCGTTGCCATCATGACTGTCCCTGTCCTGTCAAAAGACGGAAATAAGGATTGGGTTTGGAAGGGTAAAAGAAAAAAAAAATGGAAAATCTAAGAAAGGAAAGGTTGAAAAAAATTAGGAATTTCAAAAATGACAATTAGGAAATAATTAATTAAAGTAAAAATGGGAAATTTAAAACAAGAGATCATTAATTAACGTGTAAATGAAAAATTGGTCGAGCTATTAAAGTTCGGAATACCAAAGCTAAAAACTGATAGAAAATTTTGGAAACTAAAAAAAAAAAATGTAAGCGGAACTTGAAGGATTAATGGGGATCGAGAAAAAAAAACTGCAAAACAAAATACAAATTTAAAATTGATAAAAAGGGAAATGGAAGAGTGAAAAAGGTGATCGGGCTATTGTCGTTGGGCGCCATTGTTACGTGGCTGACTGTTTGGATGGCGAGGAGCCGCGGCAAGCAGGTATGCTTGCGGGCCCAGGCTAGCTCGTCGTCTTGGGCGGGGTATTTCACCACCGACCTCACCCACAGCCACATGAACAAAAAAGGGTTCATACCTGCATGTGTTTAGAAAGGAAAGCTGAAACAGATAGAAATAGGCGTGAGGGGCAAAGTTATAGAGGGGAAAGCATAGGGGGCAGAAAAAGGTGAAGACCTGTCTTAGCAGGTGGAGTCTACCCTCCCTCTGCAGTGCAACCCGCACCGCACCGTGGGCACTGTGCTGACTCCTATTTACTTACAGTGCCCCCAAACCTGACATGAGTCTGTCCCCTGTCACTCAGTCATTTTCCCTAAACACTCACCTTCACCTAACCTTTCCGCGCACAAGCGCAGCACCAACACCAACTTAAAACTTTAGCCCTGCATAATGAATGTATTAAAATTTCATTCAAACATAATTCTTATGATTTATTTTCAAAATTTTTGGTTTACAAATTATCGACTAACACCCTACTACCAGTTCAATAATTTCAATAAAACTTTAAACTCAAAGTTTACTACAAAATAATTTTCCAAGGGTTTCAAAAGTTTACTCAAAGTAACAATAAAAAAATTGCTCAAACTTAATGCTAAATTTTATTACTGGCGAACATTAAAAATTCATAAGAGTGCAGGAAGAAGTAGATACATTTCAAATTCAATTCTATAAAAAAATACCTACGACTAATAGACAAAGTGTCTGGCCTCAAATAAAAAAATTTAAACTTTTAGGGCCACCCTAATGCAATATTATTAATAGGAGCTAATCCTAAAGATACAAATTCAAATAAAATAAAGTGAAATAAAAGGGCCAACAAAAAAAAAATCAAGTACCATAATCCCTGACCTACCGCAACCGCTCAAGTAAACATAAGATCAATTATGTACACATCAAAAGTAGGTCATCAAAGTAAAAGAATTTATGTGTATATGAAAACAAAAGTTATGTATGTAAGTGCAAATGTACGTTTGTGACGTTTTTCATGCATGTACATATGTTCGTTGCAATCTGTTTTTATTTTTCTGATTTGCTAATTCCTGTTCTATTTTTGCAAGAGCAGGAATCTGTGCTAACACATGTACATAGAACTAAACAGGTGTATTTTGATAAATTTTAATGTTTCACTGAAAACACTCACCAAGTTACTCTTCTCATCCAACGGCGCCGCTGCAGTTGAGTAGCTGAAACAAAAGACTCAAACATACATATGTACATATGAACACGTTCGAACACGGATCCAGATCGATCGCTTACGTTCTTGGATAATGAGCGTATATGAGGTAGTAATAAATTTGTAGCGTGATGACAATGTCAAAAAAACCAAACGTGTGTAAAAGTCAAAGAAAAAATTATCAAGATAAGAAAAAAGGATTTAATGTGGGTGCTTGTATGCAAGCCCGTAGTGTTAAATGCGGGAAGGATAAGGGTAAGTTTGCCGGAAGCGTTCTGGCAAATATATGTAAGTGTAATATGTGCCGATGCAATCACAAAAAAAGGGATATTCGAAGTTCCATAATTTCGAGTTAGTCGCGGTCTAACCGAAAAGGAACAAAAAGCATGTACGGAAGTGGAACTATAGGCAGAGCACAACGATAAAGATCGGTGTACTTTGAATATAGTAACTATCCACAAAAGGAATGCAAAAATCAAAACTAAAAGAATCCAAATGAATGTCAAAAATAGCGAAAAAAATGCAAATGAAAAATTAATCAAAGAAATTTCAAAAAGAGTGAAATGAAAAAATAAAAATAAAACAAAGTGAAATATTAGTAAAATATTAGTAATATTACACCGTAGCACAAATTACTTAGCAAAATTTTTGGGCTAATAACCACAAGCCTTTGTTTTTGTCCAACCCTTTTTCCTACCAGAAATTCTACATAAAAAAAAGGAAATATCTATGTGAGTAAAACTACTTATAAAAAAAAGATATAATGCCAAAAAAAATACAAAAAAGGCCAATTTGTTTCGAAACAATAGAAAAATTACTGACATTAAGGTTTAACGATTATTTCTGCTGCTGCCGTTGTGGTGTGTTGTTGTTGTTGGTGATCTCCGCCAATCCCGCTTTTAGGCTGCTCTTCCTGTTGGCAGTGTTGTTTTCGCTAAATCCTCACTTGTGTATAATATGTTCATATTTTAATAACCTTGCCCTATTCTTGGTGATTTGGTTGCTGGCCTCTAGTGGCTTGACGAGCTGGTAACAATTAATTCTGTGGAACTGGCCGGTGGATGTGTGCCTGGTATTGTTGTTTTTGTGGCGATATCTGCTGATACAATATGTGGCTGTTGTTGGTGTTGCGTCGCCGATGCCAAAATAAAAGAATGATGTGTGGTGGCTGGTGAAAATTGTAATTGCCAATAGAAAATAAGTGGTCGTGCTTGTAATTGGCGTTGCGCCGCCGATGAAAAAAAGTATATATGTGGTCTATATTAAAGTGGTGTAATGACTGTTGTTGGCGTTGCGCCGCCAATACCAAAATGATGCTGTATTTTTTCTTTTGTTGGGCGGGATGTCGCCAATTACAAAAAGACGATGTGTTTGTTGTTGGGCGTTTTGTCGTCGGCTAAGAGGCCAAAAGGGTAGTGTTGTTGTAGTTGTTGTTGTGGTACTTCGCTACAAAATTTAGTAAACAGGCTTTTTCGGTTTGAGGCGCGCACTAAAAACTTATTGAAAAATTTTAATTTTTTTTTTTTTTTTTTTGTTAACCACTTTCCACTTACACTCACTGGCACTGATGAAATAATACTTTTCCCGTTGGCTCATTTTGCCCCTTCTTATAGCTACCGCCGTGGTAAGGAACGTTACCCAGAAACGGAAAATTTTTACCATTACATGTCAAACTTTCTTTTCGGCTTTCCCGTATTTTCCATCTATACAATCATGCACTCATACATTCATACGCTCACCGCTCCACACAACGAACACATACACAGATACATTTGGTTTGTGCCTTGACCGCTCACACTGATGCACTCACACGCTAATAGCCTTGCACAACTACCCATCCACATACATAATATCGAACAGAACAAACACATAGTTACATATCATTCGTCAAGGCTGCTAGGTTGTTAGCAACATGGTGAAATTTTACTTATTATAACAACATGATGCCAAGCGCAACATCTTATTTCCGTTGCAACATTGTGTTCACTATAGGTACAATGTTGTCAATGTTAATATTCAGGCCTGTTCTGAATTCCGACTCGGAATGAAAAGTAAAACTACATTGATTTCGACTCGGTTTCTATTTGGTGTTCTCAATTCCGATTGTAAAAAATCGATTCGAAGTCGATTTCGAATCGTTTTCATTCCGATTCGGTAACCAGTTTAATCAGCTGTTTTTGTTTATGTGTTTTGGTTTAAGTATCATAAAATTTTATTTTAATTAAAAAATGCCTGCAGATATGGTTTTTGATGCGCAGACGCAAGAATACGTGCTATTGTGCGTGCGAATCGTAAAAATGCGCTGGATCGGAATTCAGAACAGGTCGACTTCATTTCGATCAGCATCGATTTGTTTGCCTAATAGATTTCTTGATAGAAGTTTTTAAAGATAGATTTATGTTGCCAATTTAACTCAAATTTAAACAAAAAATACACACAACTCTTCCAAATAAAATGAAGGATTTAAAAAAAATTATTTGAAAGACAAATATCGCAACATTTGTGTATAATCTGCCAATTAATTTTCATTCCGACTGCTCAGAGGCAATACTTTTCAAACCGATAATTTTTGGTCGGAATCGAAATTGAGAACACCAATCCATTTCGATTCCGAAAAAATTGATCGGAATCGGAATCCAGAACAGGCCTGATTATTTTAATATTATTTTAATGGCAACATGGCAACACATAATCACATAGACGCATATACACTCTGCCACTCATTTAAGCCAGTATGGAGGCAGGCTGTCGTTACATGCTTTTGTACAATATGAGTATCAAACGAAAGGTGTTAATAAGTATTTTAAAAGGGAATGGGCCTTAATTCTATGGGTGGACGCCTTTTCAGGATATCGCCATAAACGTGGACCAGGGGTGACTCTAGAATGCGTTTGTACAATATGGGTATCAAATGAAAGGTGTTAATGAGTATTTTAAAAGGGCGTGGGCCTTAGTTCTATAGGTGGACGCCTTTTCGAGATATTGCCATAAAGGTGGACCAGGGGCGACTCTAGAATGCTTTTGTACAATATGGGTATCAAACGAAAGATGTTAATAAGTATTTTAAAAGGGAATGGGCCTTAGTTCTATTCGTGGACGCCTTTTCGGGATATCAACATAAACGTGGAACAGGGGTGACTCTAGAATGCGTTTGTACAATATGGATATCAAATGAAAAGTGTTAATGAGTATTTTAAAAGGGAGTGTGCCTTAGTTCTATAGGTGGACGCCTTTTCGAGATATTGCCATAAAGGTGGACCAGGGGCGACTCTAGAATGCTTTTGTATAATACGGGTATCAAACGAAAGATGCTAATAAGTATTTTAAAAGGGAATGGGCCTTAGTTCTATTCGTGGACGCCTTTTCGGGATATCAACATAAACGTGGACCAGGGGTGACCCTAGAATGCGTTTGTACAATATGGATATCAAATGAAAAGTGTTAATGAGTATTTTAAAAGGAGTGTGCCTTAGTTCTATAGGTGGACGCCTTTTCGAGATATCGCCATAAAGGTGGACCAGGGGTGACTCTAGAATTTTTTTGTACGATATGGGTATCAAATTAAAGGTGTTAATGAGTATTTTAAAAGGGAGTGGGCCTTAAATCTATAAGTGGACGCCTTTTCGAGATATCGCCATAAAGGTGGACCAGGGGTGACTCTATAATATGTTTGTACGATATGGGTATCAAATTAAAGGTATTAATGAAGGTTTTAAAAGGGAGTGGTGGTAGTTGTATATGTGAAGGCGTTTTCGAGATATCGACCAAAATGTGGACCAGGGTGACCCAGAACATCACCTGTCGGATACCGCTAATTTATTTATATATGTAATACCCCGAAGAGTTATCCTTCCAAGATTCCAAGGGCTTTTGATTTCGCCCTGCAAAACTTTTTCATTTTCTTCTACTTAATATGGTAGGTGTCACACCCATTTTACAAAGTTTTTTTTTTAAGTTATATTTTGCGTCAATAGACCTATCCAATTACCATGTTTCATCCTCTTTTTCGTATATGGTATATTTTTATGGCATTTTTTTCATTTTTAGTAATTTTTGATATCGAAAAAGTGGGCGTGGTCATAGTCGGATTTCGGCCTTTTTTCACCAATATAAAGTGAGTTCAGATAAGTACGTGAACTGAGTTTAGTAAAGATATATCTATTTTTTCTCAAGTTATCGTGTTAACGGCCGAGCGGAAGGACAGACGGTCGACTGTGTATAAAAACTGGGCGTGGCTTCAACCGATTTCGCCCTTTTCACAGAAAACAGTTATCGTCCTAGAATCTAAGCCTCTACCAAATTTCACAAGGATTGGTAATGTTTTGTTCGACATATGGCATTAAAAGTATCCTAGACAAATTAAATGAAAAAGGGCGGATCCCTTTGAAAATTACTTTTATTTTTGTATTTTGTTGCACCATATCATTACTGGAGTTGAATGTTGACATAATTAACTTATATACTGTAAAGATATTAACTTTTCTTTTAAAATTTGACTTAAACAAATTTTTTTTTTAAAGTGGGCGTGGTCGTTCTCCGATTTTGTTAATTTTTACTAAGCATACATATAGTAATAAGGGTAACGTTCCTGCGAAATTGTATCATGATATCTTAAACGACTGCCAAATTACAGCTTGCAAAACTTCCAAATTACCTTCTTTTAAAAGTGGGCGGTGCCACGCCCATTGCCCAAAATTTTACTAGTTTTCTTTTCTGCGTCATAAGTTCAACTCACCTACCAAGTTTCATCGCTGTATCCGTATTCGGTAATGAATTATTGCACTTTTTCGATTTTTCGAAATTTTCGATATCGAAAAGGTGGGCGTGGTTATAGTCCGATATCGTTCATTTTAAATAGCGATCTGAGATGAGTGTCCAGCAACCTACATACCAAATTTCATCAAGATACTTCGAAATTTACTCAAGTTATCGTGTTAAAGGACGGACGGACGGACATGGCTGAATCAAATTTTTTTTCGATCCTGATGATTTTGATATATGGAAGTCTATATCTATCTCGATTCCTTTATACCTGTACAACCAACCGTTATCCAATCAAAGTTAATATACTCTGTGAGCTCTGCTCAACTGAGTATAAAAATAACGGCCTGCTATACGTTTCCCTTGTTGTTTTGTTTTGCATTTTCACGTATAAAGTATCTTGATGTGAACTTTGTTCAAAACACATCAAAAAGCAGCCTTAATCCGCCACTGATCATTGATTCGGTAATCACTGGCATTACTGAACGATTTGCAGCTATGAGAAATTTGAGCGAGACATTTCCTTTTTGTGGCAATTTGAGAAAATTTGTCGAAAACTACAAGCCGGACATTTCTCAAAGTTTAGATTGCGAAATAATTCATTTGAAACACATTTACGAAGCAAATTTTGATAAAGGTCTGTCAACATTGGAATTGCTAAATGCCATACACATATGTTCAAAATCTGTATACGATTTTCCCCAACATTTCTGTTGCTTTACGTACCTTTTGCACCATACCTGTCACTGTAGCTAGTGCAGAACTTTTTTTCAGCGTCCTTTCAAGGATCAAAAACATTCATAGATCGTGTTCTTCTCAAGAGCAAATTTCAGGACTTGCCACGATTTGTGTTGAATTCATTTTGGCAAGACAGTTAAATTTTGATAATATTATAAAAATTTTGCAGCGCAAAAAGCATGCAAAGTCACTCTTTGATATCCGAACATTCTATATTGAATAATTATAATTTATAATCATCATTAAATTTATCAGAAATGTATTAAAATGTTACCAAATAACCATTAATGATTATTTGAACCAATATATGGCTGTTAAAAGAGAATTTTATTTCTACGTTACAATAAAATAGTATAAATAGTAAATATTCTGTGTTAATTTTATTGTCGGCTCTTAGTCCAAAAATAATTTAGTTGATGTGGCAAACATTTTTTTTTTTGATGTAATCCATCAATAATTATTCATGAGTGAGACTTCATTAATTCAAGTTAACCAAATGTATTAGTGGATTTTTTATAGGGGGCCCGTAAATTGTTTATTCCCGGGCCTGGATTTTCTCTCTACGGCCCTGACCGTGAGTTATGGATGGTTTTGTATTGTAACAATACGTAAATAACTTAAGGTATTCATCCCAATCATCTTTGTCAATAGATATGTAGGAGCGTACATATTCATTGAATCTTCTATGGCTGCGTTCAACCGTACCTAATGTTTGATGATGGTAGGGTGTTGAGGTTTTATGCTCAATTTTCAAAAGTTTGCATAATTCCTCAAATAAACTGTTCTTATATTCGCTTCCCATATCAGTCTTTATTGTCTTCATGCGACCATAAATCATTATAAATGTTCGAATATCGCCTTAGCAACTGTTAAGGCGTGTTTGCTCTGAACGGGTATTGTGACCAGATATTTAGTCAAATCACATAAAATGCTTACTGCGTATTCGTTTCCATTTATTGTCTTTGGCAGTGGTCCAATGGTATGACCTGTACTATGTCAAACGCTTTCGGGGCTGTCTCCGTTATAGCCATTGGCTCTTTTATATGTTTATTAACTTTGTTTTTCGTACAGTAGATGCAATTTTTTATATACCTTTTTATGTAAGTTCTCATATTTTTCCAGCTATATTTTTGCTTGTTCTTATTTGTCATGCGATTTATTCCTGGGTGGCCACCACATATAGGATCGTCATGATATTTACGAAGAATATCTTAAATTTTGTTGACATTTGTCACATGCATAACTTCTGGAGTTAATGCGATTGTTAAATTTTTGAGAACTTTGTTACCTATTTCCTTAAATTTACTTACTCGAGTATAATTATCTTTAAACAATTTGTCCCCTAAGGACAACTGTATCTTTACAAGTCCTAAATTTCCGACTTCTTTTGTAAGCCTGATAAAGAATTATCCAAAGTCAATTTTATCCTTAACAATAAGGTTGCTTGCATTTACTGTGCTGCAAATTTTCTTTCCTTTTTTGAAATATAATTTCGGAGGATCGAAAACGAGCTCGACATGTCTTTTTACTTCAAGTTTATTTAGCGCTTCATATATTATAGGGTTCTCTATTTGACTTTTATTTTCTTCATTTATATTATTACTGGCTGGTTTTCTAATCTCAGATCTTGTAGCATTTTACATGCTTCCACTGACATTTCTTTTAGATTCTTAATATTTATTCTGGATAATGCGTCGGCTACATAATTTTCTTTTCCAGGTATGTACTGCACCTCAAACTCATTTTTCTCCAAATCCAATCTTACTCTAGTTAATTTTGATGAAGGTTTTTTCATTGAAAACTGGTGTGTTAAAGGTCGATGGTTAGTTTTAATCAAACATTTTCTACCATATACGTATGGTCTGAAGTAAGTGATAGTCCAGTGAATGGCCGCTAATTCTTTTTCGATTGTCGCTTAATTTATTTCTCCTTTTGTAGAAGATCTTGATGCATAGGCATTTGGTAAATATTTTCCGGCATATTCTTGGCTAAGGACCACGCCGCAGGCATAGCCACTGGCGTCTCTTGTTATGCAAAATTCTTTATTGAAATCGGGGTATTGTAAGATATTAGGACCAAGTAGTGCTTTCCTCAAGTAAACAAAAGATCTTTCACATTCCTTCGTCCAATCGAAGGAAACGTTCTTTTTGCAGAGTCGTGTTAAGACTCTAGAATATTCTGCAAAATTTGGAACGAATCTTCTGTAGTAGTTGCAAAAAGCAACGAATCGTTTGACATCATAAGCTGTTTTGGGTGTTGGGTAGTTCTGAATAGTTTCAAATTTATTTGGGTCGGGAAGGATTCCTTTGCTAGTGCATTTATGTCCTAAATAAGTAACCTTTTGACTAAAGAATAAGCATTTATCGGGGTGTAACTTTAAATTTTGTTTTCTGCAAGTTGAAAATACATCCCGTAAATTTGTCATCATATGTTTTTCGGAGCATCCTAACACTACCAGGTCATCCATATTTAAAAATGCTTGTGAGGGTTTCAGACCTGAGAATGCTAAGTTTATCATTCTTTGGAATGAGTTTGGTGCTACTTTTAAGCCATAGGGAAGTCGTTTGAAACGGTAAGTGCCATTATCTGCTGTAGATGAAGAAAAATCTTTAGAATTTGGTCTAGTTCTATTTGATGAAAGCCTGACATTAGATCTAAACATGAAAAATAGTTTGCTCTTCCTAATTGATCCAAAATGTCATCAATTCTCGGGAGTAGGAAAAATATCTGCGGTTAGTTTTTTATTTACTTGTCTGTAGTCAATGATTAGTCTCCATCTCTTATCTTTATTACCGGGTAAAGATTTCTTTGGTACTAATAGGATTGGGCTATTGTATTCGGACATTGAAGGTTCTATAATGTTATCTTTAAGTAATTTGTTTACTTGTTTATTTATTTAATTTTTGTGTGCTTGCAGAAATCTGTATTTTCAATATCATCTTTTATATGTAATTTTTGCTTATAAAACTTGTTGGCTGTTATGGGTTCTGTTTCTAATGCGAATATATCTACGTATTCTGGGCATAGTGAATTTAGTTGTTCACTAGCAAATTGGGGGAAGTTTTTATTAAGTCTTTCTAATTTTTCTTTGTTATTGGTTATTGGTCCGTAATCATAGTCGCTGACTAAAATACTCTTTAGTTAAAATCTTGCCTAACTTAAAAATGGGATTTAAAATTTTGGTCTCTCATAGACATATTAAACACAGTTTTCAGCTAAAATGAGCATGGACAGGGTATCCGCATGAAAAAAAGGTATTGATTGGCGCTATGAAGGATTTTTTTTAGAAATTTTGAAAGTTCACCCTGTTCCTTACAACCGTGATTACTTGACTCCACGTATAACAAGTAAGGAAGGTTAAGTTCGGGTGTAACCGAACATTACATACTCAGTTGAGAGCTATGGTGACAACATAAGGGCAAATAACCATGTAGGAAAATTAACCGAGGGAAACCGTGGAATGTGTTTGTATGACATGTGTATCAAATGAAAGACACTAAAGAGTATTTTATGAGAGAGTGGGCCATAGTTCTATAGGTGGACGCCATTTAGGGATATCGCCATAAAGGTGGATCAGGGTTGACTCTATAATTTGTTTGTACAATATGGGTATCAAACGAATGGTGTTAATGAGTATTTTAAAAGGGAGTGGGCCTTAGTTCTATAGGTGGACGCCGTTTCGAAATATCGCCATAAAGGTGGACCAGGGGTGACTCTAGAATGTGTTTGTACGATATGGTTATCAAATTAAAGGTATTAATGAGGGTTTTAAAAGGGAGTGGTGGTTGTTGTATAGGTGGTCGCCTTTTCGAGATATCGCCATAAAGGTGGACCAGGGGTGACCCTAGAATTTGTTTGTACAATATGGGTATCAAAAGAAAGGTGTTAATGAGTATTTTAAAAGGGAGTAATCCTTAGTTCCATAGGTGGACGCCGTTTCGAGATATCGCCATAAAGGTGGACCAGGGGTGACCCTAGAATTTGTTTGTACAATATGGGTATCAGAAGAAAGGTGTTAATGAGTATTTTAAAAGGGAGTAATCCTTAGTTCCATAGGTGGACGCCGTTTCGAGATATCGCCATAAAGGTGGACCAGGGGTGACCCTAGAATTTGTTTGTACAATATGGGTATCAAAAGAAAGGTGTTAATGAGTATTTTAAAAGGGAGTAATCCTTAGTTCCATAGGTGGACGCCGTTTCAAGATATCGCCATAAAGGTGGACCAGGGGTGACCCTAGAATTTGTTTGTACAATATGGGTATCAAAAGAAAGGTGTTAATGAGTATTTTAAAAGGGAGTAATCCTTAGTTCCATAGGTGGACGCCGTTTCGAGATATCGAAATAAAGGTTGACCAGGGGTGACCCTAGAATTTGTTTGTACAATATGGGCATCAAACGAAAGGTGTTAATGAGTATTTTAAAAGAGAGTGGACCTTAGTTCTATAGGTGGACGCCGTTTCGAAATATCGCGATAAAGGTGGACCAGGGGTGACTCTAGAATGTGTTTGTATGATATGGGTATCAAATTAAAGGTATTAATTAGGGTTTTAAAAGGGAGTGGTGGTTGTTGTATAGGTGGTCGCATTTTCGAGATATCGCCATAAAGGTGGACCAGGGGTGACCCTAGAATTTGTTTGTACAATATGGGTACCAAAAGAAAGGTGTTAATGAGTATTTTAAAAGGAAGTAATCCTTAGTTCCATAGGTGGACGCCGTTTCGAGATATCGCCATAAAGGTGGAGCAGGGGTGACCCTAGAATTTGTTTGTACAATATGGGTATCAAAAGAAAGGTGTTAATGAGTGTTTTAAAAGGGAGTAATCCTTAGTTCCATAGGTGGACACCGTTTCGAGATACCGCCATAAAGGTGGACCAGGGGTGACTCTAGAATTCGTTTGTGCAATATGGGTATCAAACGAAAGGTGTTAATGAGTATTTTAAAAGGGAGGGGCCTTAGTTCTATAGGTGTTCGCCTTTTCGAGATATCACCATAAAGGTGGACCAGGGGTGACTCTAGACTTTGTTTGTACGATATGGGTATCAAATGAAAGGTGTTAATGAGTATTTTTAAAAGGGAGTGGGCCTTCGTTCTATAGGTGTTCGCCTTTTCGAGATATCGCCGTAAAGGTGGACCAGGGGTGACTCTAGACTTTGTTTGTAAGATATGGGTATCAAATGAAAGGTGTTAATGAGTATTTTTAAAAGGGAGTGGGCCTTCGTTCTATAGGTGTTCGTCTTTTCGAGATATCGCCATAAAGGTGGATCAGGGGTGACTCTAGAATGTGTTTGTACGATATGGGTATCAAATTAAAGGTATTAATGAGAGTTTTAAAAGGGAGTGGTGGTAGTTGTATATGTGAAGGCGTTTTCCAGATATCGAACAAAATGTGGACCAGGGTGACCCAGAATATCATCTGTTGGATATCGCTAATTTATTTATATATGTAATACCTGCCACGATTTTAAGGTTTTTTTATTTCGCCCTGCAGAACTTTTTCATTTTCTTCTACTTAATATGGTAGGTGTCACAACCATTTTATAAAGCTTTTCTAAAGTTATATTTCGCGTGTATAAACCAATCCAATTACCTCACCATGTTTCATCCCTTTTTTCGTGTTTGGTATAGAATTATGGCATTTTTTTAATTTTTCGTAATTTTCGATATCGAAAAAGTGGGCGTGGTCATTGTCGGATTTCGTTCATTTTTCATACCAAGATAAAGTGAGTTCAAGTAAGTACGTGAACTAAGTTCATTAAAGATATGTCGATTTTTGCTCAAGTTATCGTGTTAACGGCCATGCGGAAGGACAGACGAACGACTGTGTATAAAAACTGGGCGTGGCATCAACCGATTTCGCCCATTTTCACAGAAAACAGTTAACATCATAAAATCTATGCCCCTAACAAATTTCAAAAGGATTGGTTAATTTTTGTTCGACTTATGGCGTTAAAAGTATCCTAGACAAATTAAATGAAAAAGGGCGGAGCCACGCCCATTTTGAAATTTTCTTTTATTTTTGTATTTTGTTGCACCATGTCATTACTGGAGTTGAATGTTGACAGACTTTACTTATATACTGTGAAGATATTAAATTTTTTGTTAAAATTTTACTTTAAAAAAAATTTTTTTTTAAAGTGGGCGTGGTCCTTCTCCGATTTTGCTAATTTTTATTAGGCGTACATATAGTAATAGGAGTAACGTCCCTGCCAAATTTTATCATGATATCATCAACGACTGACAAATTACAGCTTGCAAAACTTCTAAATTACCTTCTTTTAAAAGTTGGCGGTGCCACGCCCATTGTCTAAAATTTTACTAGTTTTCTATTCTGCGTCACAAATTCAACTCATCTACCAAGTTTTGTCGCTTTATCTGTCTTTGGTAATGAATTATCGCACTTTTTCGGTTTTTCGAAATTTTCGATATCGAAAAAGTGGGCGTGGTTATAGTCCGATATCGTTCATTTTAAATAGATCTGAGATGAGTGCTCAGGAACCTACATACCAAATTTCATCAAGATACCGCAAAATTTACTCAAGTTATCGTGTTAACGGACGGACGGACATGGCTCAATCAAATTTTTTTTCGATCCTGATTATTTTGATATATGGAAGTCTATATCTATCTCGATTCCTTTATATATGTACAACGAACCGTTATCCAATCAAACTTAATATACTCTGTGAGCTCTGCTCAACTGAGTATAAAAAATGGTAATTTTTTACTTGACAAAAACTCTTATAATAGCACAAAAATTGTCAAAGGAGTACCTGAAAACGCGTTTTGATCATAATCCGGTGGCGGATAATTATGATTCAATTCTGTTTAAAAGTTATTAGAAAATGTTTTGTAAAAATTCGCTGTTTTTTTATCAGCCGTCAATTTAAAATTGAGTGCACAATCTTTTAATTGAACATGAACGTACTTATTTAAAGAAAATTTACTTAATTTCGTTCTTAAAAAATTATTTAAATCCCGCAACATAGACGAATAGGTAGTTAAAGCGGATTTGGGCTCCGTAAAACAAATGAAGCAACAAGGCTATTCACTCATACACTCGTATTCATGTTGAATAATTTATATAGTTTGTAAGAATGTTGTAAAGAGAAGTTGTTTTCATTACGACAGATGTGACCGCCCAAATGATGTAAACCTTAAATGTTAGCCGTTTAATTTAGTATACCCGAAACCGAATAGGGATATCTCTAATCTCGATACTAATAAGTATGCAGGACATTCAATGATAATCAGGTTAAATCAAATTTAGGTTTGTCTTCGCAAAGTCAGCATAAATAAAGGGAGTTTATTATAGTTTTCCATAGGAAAGAAGTGACTTGGAATGTTGAGCCATTGTACAGTGTAAGTGCCTTTTACATAAGAAAATCATTGAACTCAAGTCGATCATGGCATAGACTAAGAGGGTGATAATGGGGGGAAGTAATTCAGCAGCGCCCGTACCAAGCGTTCTAAAAAGTTTTGTTGCTAATTCTTGTTGTATCCGTGTTTTATTTCACGCTTTCTTTTAAGAGGATTTGGCAAATGTAAAGGGGAATAGAAGACACAAAACGAAATGCCAGCAGAATTGAATTCAAGAATTCTGTAACGTAATTCAATGATAATAAAATTCGGAACTAAAAAATTGTTCTTTTATTAATAGATATTCACAAACAACCGAATAATTACCCTCAAACGGTTGAGAAACTGGTGAAAATTGTATCAGCGTCAAACGCCTTTTTAGTTAATTCTTTTTTGTGTACAATATTACCAAAATTACATCAACCACATGAAAGTCTTAAACTTTTTTTTTGCAAAAATATCTTGACACAGTACAAGTATTACTTTGCCGCCTTCGGATTATTGCTTCCGAAATTAAAACGCGTCATTTGACACCTCTCCCGAAATTTTTTGACATGTATTAAAAATCGATGCCTGTGGTAAATAATTCCTTTCATTGAATATTTATTTCTCAATTTAATGCCAAAATCAGTACAGGATGCTACTTTTTCCTCAAAAGATACTAAAATATCAAAACTCACAAATATCTTTGAATGCGGAATAGTCTTCATTAAAGATTTCGCATATGTATAGCCAAGTAACCATAGCACATTTTAAAATTGTGTAATTTTTGTCACAAACATATTAATATGCATTCTAGGAATAATAAATTAGTTCCTGGCGTACATTTGCTTGTCGGGGAAACCTTTTTTCACTTCCATTTAAGTTCATCGCGTTTAAATAGCAAATTGTTTAATTTCTCGCAATTTTTGACAGCAGACCACCAACTTAAAACCTATTTTAAAAAATTAAAATCGCGCTCATGTCATTTTAAATTTAAAATACTTTTTTAGAGATAAAATAGTGTTTAAGTGGACTACAACAGATAAATTAGAACCATGTTTAACCCTAGGACTTATACCCAAGTACAGGTGTGGCCAGTAGCTACTTTGTAGCTCCTAAATCGCTAAAGATATTGACTTAAACTTTTTGATCTAGGAAAACGAAGTAAATCTATGTCCATTAATGACTTCTTTGTCATGCTAGGTCCATGCATTGATGAGATATAAGCTTTCAAAGTTGACACCTACGACTTCTTATACCCGGGTACAGGTGTGGCCAGTAGCTTTTTTTCTCGTTTTTCTCATTTTTTGAAGGAAAAAAATTTGTATTTATTATTTTCTTTATAAAATATTATTTTATTGATTATTTCTTATAACTAAATATGCAAACAAATTTAAATTATTCAATTTTCTTCATTATTTTCACAAATATTACATGTAAATGTATTTGAAGAATGCTGTATGCATATTGGGCGCTGACATATTCTGCACATGTTACGCGTTCGTCTTGTGTGTTGGTCATGGATGTAGCAGAGAAACTAGCTTCCAACCTGCTGTTTCTTTGGTTTTGCACCAGCAGCTGCAGACGTTGATGGCCTATTGTCAGCACTTCCTTGCAAGGCCGTACTTATGAAACTCGCGACTGCAATTTTTGGGTTGAAGTTCCGCATTACTTGTTGATTCACCGACCGCTCTTCAATTATGGGCATAGACAGTTCCTTGGCGAGCTGGTAAAGAAATCTCTTACGCTTCGCATTGGTGCATCTGATGTTGGGATTATTCTCATAATATATGATGTACGCTGCCAATGCCGTCAAATCAATCATATTGAAGAATAGGGACAACGGCCAATGCTTTGTCATCCTTTGGCAAGTATATTCTCCAAGCAATTGGTCCATCACGTCCACTCCTCCTTTTGTCTTGTTATAAAACTCGATCATTTCTGGTTTTCCGCTTTCGCCAATGTGATCATCGTCATGCATTGATGATAGTAATATAACTGCCTTGTTTTTTTCGGCACATAGGAGCGAATGGATATTTTGGGCCTAAAACCGAATATACTTGACCTCTCTGCACGATCTTTGTGTGCCAACATCTCCTTTGGTATGTAGGGCTTATTTTTCCGCAGAGTTCCAACTGCCGTCAAATTCATGGATGACAAGCTTTCCAGTAGATTTAGGGATGTAAAAAAATTGTCCATCGTTATATTTCGGCCGGTTCCATGAAAGCGGCTTACTAAATCCTTAACCACGCGTTCACCCTGGTTAGTTTCCCGTCACGTAGGTGCTTGGCCAGTATATATTTGTCCATGCAGTGGATATGCGTTTTTGGCATCACATACCCACCAAACTTTGATGACATATTTTGCCGGTTTCGATGGGATGTATTGCGTGAAACGGGTGCGGCCACGATATGGATAGAGCTGCTCGTCTACCGTTAGATATTCACTTGGCTTATATGACCGCTCAAAGTTGTAGTTCATCATGGTCCACAGCTCGGATATTGGTTCAGCTTTGTCAGTTACCAAACGTTGTGCCCGTGTGTTGCCATCGTCAAACCTTATAAACCGCAGTATGGCCTGAAAGCGGTTAATACCCATTGACGCACGATATAATGGACAATTTTCCACCGACCACAAGTCCGGCGCACATTCGGCATTGCTGCGGTTAGCGCCAGTCATAATAAGCACTCCAATGAACGCATACATTTCGCTCAAAGTAATCTTCTTCCATGTTTTTGGTTCCGCCTCTGGATGTTTTGCGTTTAATTCCGCATATGTAGCTTCTGCTTTTTTGTTGGTGTAGCGTACTATAATATCCACCATTTCCGGAGTCATAAAACATTTATATGTATTGACTATTGATATCATAGTAGTTGATCTTGCGGGCCCACTTCGCTGTCGCAAAATATTTTGTTGCCTAGTTTGGCGTGCAAGTCGTGGCTGTGAGCTCCATATGGTACTATCACGTGCTACGAATTCAGCTGCACGCCAATTAATCTCCTCAGAATCATCTGCAGCATCGGATTCATTGTCAGATTCTTCGTAATCAGCCTCATCTACCTGGGCATTGTCAATTGTGTAATCAGGGTCTTCTACATCCGATTCAACCACGCCATCTGCTACTGCTACTTGTTCGCTTTCATCCCCTTCAGGGTCGGAAAATAATTCATCATCTGAGATTTCGTCAAACAGGTTTTGTATGTACTGCTCTTTTTCAGCGTCAGATGGTCTATATAAAAATAATTAATTATACCTTTCATGAAAATGAAATGGTATATTAATTTCGTCACGAAACCGAAAATTGTAAGTCCTTAAAGGAAAATAGATAGACCCACCATTAAGTATACCGAAATAATCAGGTTGAAGAGCTGAGTTGATTTAGCCATGTCCGTCTGTCCGTCTGTCCGTCTGTCTGTTTGTATGCAAACTAGTCCCTCAATTTTTGAGATATCTTGATAAAATTTGGTGAGCGGGTGTATTTGGGTGTCCGATTAGACATTTGTCGGAACCGACCGTATCGGACCACTATAGCATATATCATCCATACAACCGATTTTTCAGAAAAAGAGGATTTTTGTAATATCTTACCCAGTTTAACAGATTGAAGCTTCAAACTTCACCATATACTTTCGTATATTGCGCATATTGTTGCCTGAAAAAATTGATGAGATCGGTCGTATATATAGTATATATCCCCCACAACCGATTGTTCAGATAAGGAACTTTTCGTAATTACTGCCCCATTTTAAGAGCTAGAGGCTTCAAATTTCAACGAATGTTTAGGTATATAGCATATATTGTTGTCTGAAAAAATCATAAAGATCGGTGGTATATATAGTATATATATGGTGGTATATATAGTATATATATATACATTTTCGCAAATTTTAGCCCAATTTTAACAGCTAGAAGCTTCAAATATCACCGAATACTTACGTATATAGCATATATTGTTGTCTGAAAAAATCGTAGAGATCGGTTGTATATATAGTATATATCTCATACAACCGATTGTTCAGATAAGAAACTTTTCGCAATTTCTACCCCATTTTAACAGCTATAAGCTTCAAATTTCACCGATTGCTTACGTATATAGCATATATTGTTGTCTGAAAAAATCATAGAGATCGGTTGTATATATAGTATATATCTCATACAACCGATTGTTCAGATAAGAAACTTTTCGCAATTTCTACCCCATTTTAACAGCTAGAAGCTTCAAATTTCACCAAATGCTTACGTATATAGCATATATTGTTGTCTGAACAAATCATAGAGATCGGTGGTATATATATTATATACTTCATATAAACTCTCATTTTTGCCCCTTTTTTACGGCTAGCATATATTGTTGTCTGAAAAAATCATAGAGATCGGTTGTATATATAGTAGATATCTCATACAACCGATTGTTCAGATAAGAAACTTTGCGCAATTTCTGCCCCGTTTTAACAGCTAGAAACTTCAAATTTCACAAAATGCTTACGTATATAGCATATATTGTTGTCTGAAAAAATCATAGAGATCGGTTGTATATATAGTAGATATCTCATACAACCGATTGTTCAGATAAGAAACTTTGCGCAATTTCTGCCCCGTTTTAACAGCTAGAAGCTTCAAATTTCACAAAATGCTTACGTATATAGCATATATTGTTGTCTGAAAAAATCATAGAGATCGGTGGTATATATATTATATACTTCATATAAACTCTCATTTTTGCCCCTTTTTTACGGATAGAAGCTTCAAAATTCATCAAATTTCATCAAATAGTTACGTTTACGTCATATATTTTTGAAATACGTGATTCGTAGTCATAGTTTTTACATGCAGACCACAAAAAACGTGAAGCTTTGCATCCTCACACAGATTACCTACCTATTTTTATACCTTTCATGAAAATGAAATGGTATATTAATTTCGTCACGAAACCGAAAATTGTAAGTCCTTAAAGGAAAATAGATAGACCCACCATTAAGTATACCGACATAATCAGGTTGAAGAGCTGAGTTGATTTAGCCATGTCCGTCTGTCCGTCTGTCCGTCTGTCTGTTTGTATGCAAACTAGTCCCTCAATTTTTGAGATATCTTGATAAAATTTGGTGAGCGGGTGTATTTGGGTGTCCGATTAGACATTTGTCGGAACCGACCGGATCGGACCACTATAGCATATATCCTCCATACAACCGATTTTTCAGAAAAAGAGGATTTTTGTAATATCTTACCCAGTTTAACAGATTGAAGCTTCAAACTTCACCATATACTTTCGTATATTGCGCATATTGTTGCCTGAAAAAATTGATGAGATCGGTCGTATATATAGTATATATCCCCCACAACCGATTGTTCAGATAAGGAACTTTTCGTAATTACTGCCCCATTTTAAGAGCTAGAGGCTTCAAATTTCAACGAATGTTTAGGTATATAGCATATATTGTTGTCTGAAAAAAATCATAAAGATCGGTGGTATATATAGTATATATATGGTGGTATATATAGTATATATATATATATTTTCGCAAATTTTAGCCCCATTTTAACAGCTAGAAGCTTCAAATTTCACTGAATACTTACGTATATAGCATATATTGTTGTCTGAAAAAATCGTAGAGATCGGTTGTATATATAGTATATATCTCATACAACCGATTGTTCAGATAAGAAACTTTTCGCAATTTCTACCCCATTTTAACAGCTAGAAGCTTCAAATTTCACCAAATGCTTAAGTATATAGCATATATTGTTGTCTGAAAAAATCATAGAGATCGGTTGTATATATAGTAGATATCTCATACAACCGATTGTTCAGATAAGAAACTTTGCGCAATTTCTGCCCCGTTTTAACAGCTAGAAGCTTCAAATTTCACAAAATGCTTACGTATATAGCATATATTGTTGTCTGAAAAAATCATAGAGATCGGTTGTATATATAGTAGATATCTCATACAACCGATTGTTCAGATAAGAAACTTTGCGCAATTTCTGCCCCGTTTTAACAGCTAGAAGCTTCAAATTTCACAAAATGCTTACGTATATAGCATATATTGTTGTCTGAAAAAATCATAGAGATCGGTGGTATATATATTATATACTTCATATAAACTCTCATTTTTGCCCCTTTTTTACGGCTAGAAGCTTCAAAATTCATCAAATTTCATCAAATAGTTACGTTTACGTCATATATTTTTGAAATACGTGATTCGTAGTCATAGTTTTTACATGCAGACCACAAAAAACGTGAAGCTTTGCATCCTCACACAGATTACCTACCTATTTTTATACCTTTCATGAAAATGAAATGGTATATTAATTTCGTCACGAAACCGAAAATTGTAAGTCCTTAAAGGAAAATAGATAGACCCACCATTAAGTATACCGAAATAATCAGGTTGAAGAGCTGAGTTGATTTAGCCATGTCCGTCTGTCCGTCTGTCCGTCTGTCCGTCTGTCTGTTTGTATGCAAACTAGTCCCTCAATTTTTTAGATATCTTGATAAAATTTGGTGAGCGGGTGTATTTGGGTGTCCGATTAGACATTTGTCGGAACCGACCGGATCGGACCACTATAGCATATATCCTCCATACAACCGATTTTTCAGAAAAAGGGGATTTTTGTAATATCTTACCCAGTTTAACAGATTGAAGCTTCAAACTTCACCATATACTTTCGTATATTGCACATATTGTTGCCTGAAAAAATTGATGAGATCGGTCGTATATATAGTATATATCCCCCACAACCGATTGTTCAGATAAGGAACTTTTCGTAATTACTGCCCCATTTTAAGAGCTAGAGGCTTCAAATTTCAACGAATGTTTAGGTATATAGCATATATTGTTGTCTGAAAAAATCATAAAGATCGGTGGTATATATAGTATATATATGGTTGTATAAATAGTATATATATATATATTTTCGCAAATTTTAGCCCCATTTTAACAGCTAGAAGCTTCAAATTTCACCGAATACTTACGTATATAGCATATATTGTTGTCTGAAAAAATCGTAGAGATCGGTTGTATATATAGTATATATCTCATACAACCGATTGTTCAGATAAGAAGCTTTTCGCAATTTCTACCCCATTTAAACAGCTATAAGCTTCAAATTTCACCGATTGCTTACGTATATAGCATACATTGTTGTCTGAAAAAATCATAGAGATCGGTTGTATATATAGTATATATCTCATACAACCGATTGTTCAGATAAGAAACTTTTCGCAATTTCTACCCCATTTTAACAGCTAGAAGCTTCAAATTTCACCAAATGCTTGAGTATATAGCATATATTGTTGTCTGAAAAAATCATAGAGATCGGTTGTATATATAGTAGATATCTCATACAACCGATTGTTCAGATAAGAAACTTTGCGCAATTTCTGCCCCGTTTTAACAGCTAGAAGCTTCAAATTTCACAAAATGCTTACGTATATAGCATATATTGTTGTCTGAAAAAATCATAGAGATCGGTTGTATATATAGTAGATATCTCATACAACCGATTGTTCAGATAAGAAACTTTGCGCAATTTCTGCCCCGTTTTAACAGCTAGAAGCTTCAAATTTCACAAAATGCTTACGTATATAGCATATATTGTTGTCTGAAAAAATCATAGAGATCGGTGGTATATATATTATATACTTCATATAAACTCTCATTTTTGCCCCTTTTTTACGGCTAGAAGCTTCAAAATTCATCAAATTTCATCAAATAGTTACGTTTACGTCATATATTTTTGAAATACGTGATTCGTAGTCATAGTTTTTACATGCAGACCACAAAAAACGTGAAGCTTTGCATCCTCACACAGATTACCTACCTATTTTTATACCTTTCATGAAAATGAAATGGTATATTAATTTCGTCACGAAACCGAAAATTGTAAGTCCTTAAAGGAAAATAGATAGACCCACCATTAAGTATACCGAAATAATCAGGTTGAAGAGCTGAGTTGATTTAGCCATGTCCGTCTGTCCGTCTGTCCGTCTGTCTGTTTGTATGCAAACTAGTCCCTCAATTTTTGAGATATCTTGATAAAATTTGGTGAGCGGGTGTATTTGGGTGTCCGATTAGACATTTGTCGGAACCGACCGGATCGGACCACTATAGCATATATCCTCCATACAACCGATTTTTCAGAAAAAGAGGATTTTTGTAATATCTTACCCAGTTTAACAGATTGAAGCTTCAAACTTCACCATATACTTTCGTATATTGCACATATTGTTGCCTGAAAAAATTGATGAGATCGGTCGTATATATAGTATATATCCCCCACAACCGATTGTTCAGATAAGGAACTTTTCGTAATTACTGCCCCATTTTAAGAGCTAGAGGCTTCAAATTTCAACGAATGTTTAGGTATATAGCATATATTGTTGTCTGAAAAAATCATAAAGATCGGTGGTATATATAGTATATATATGGTGGTATATATAGTATATATATATATATTTTCGCAAATTTTAGCCCCATTTTAACAGCTAGAAGCTTCAAATTTCACTGAATACTTACGTATATAGCATATATTGTTGTCTGAAAAAATCGTAGAGATCGGTTGTATATATAGTATATATCTCATACAACCGATTGTTCAGATAAGAAACTTTTCGAAATTTCTACCCCATTTTAACAGCTATAAGCTTCAAATTTCACCGATTGCTTACGTATATAGCATATATTGTTGTCTGAAAAAATCATAGAGATCGGTTGTATATATAGTATATATCTCATACAACCGATTGTTCAGATAAGAAACTTTTCGCAATTTCTACCCCATTTAACAGCTAGAAGCTTCAAATTTCACCAAATGCTTAAGTATATAGCATATATTGTTGTCTGAAAAAATCATAGAGATCGGTTGTATATATAGTAGATATCTCATACAACCGATTGTTCAGATAAGAAACTTTGCGCAATTTCTGCCCCGTTTTAACAGCTAGAAGCTTCAAATTTCACAAAATGCTTACGTATATAGCATATATTGTTGTCTGAAAAAATCATAGAGATCGGTTGTATATATAGTAGATATCTCATACAACCGATTGTTCAGATAAGAAACTTTGCGCAATTTCTGCCCCGTTTTAACAGCTAGAAGCTTCAAATTTCACAAGATGCTTACGTATATAGCATATATTGTTGTCTGAAAAAATCATAGAGATCGGTGGTATATATATTATATACTTCATATAAACTCTCATTTTTGCCCCTTTTTTACGGCTAGAAGCTTCAAAATTCATCAAATTTCATCAAATAGTTACGTTTACGTCATATATTTTTGAAATACGTGATTCGTAGTCATAGTTTTTACATGCAGACCACAAAAACGTGAAGCTTTGCATCCTCACACAGATTACCTACCTATTTTTATACCTTTCATGAAAATGAAATGGTATATTAATTTCGTCACGAAACCGAAAATTGTAAGTCCTTAAAGGAAAATAGATAGACCCACCATTAAGTATACCGAAATAATCAGGTTGAAGAGCTGAGTTGATTTAGCCATGTCCGTCTGTCCGTCTGTCCGTCTGTCCGTCTGTCTGTTTGTATGCAAACTAGTCCCTCAATTTTTGAGATATCTTGATAAAATTTGGTGAGCGGGTGTATTTGGGTGTCCGATTAGACATTTGTCGGAACCGACCGGATCGGACCACTATAGCATATATCCTCCATACAACCGATTTTTCAGAAAAAGAGGATTTTTGTAATATCTTACCCAATTTAACAGATTGAAGCTTCAAACTTCACCATATACTTTCGTATATTGCACATATTGTTGCCTGAAAAAATTGATGAGATCGGTCGTATATATAGTATATATCCCCCACAACCGATTGTTCAGATAAGGAACTTTTCGTAATTACTGCCCCATTTTAAGAGCTAGAGGCTTCAAATTTCAACGAATGCTTAGGTATATAGCATATATTGTTGTCTGAAAAAATCATAAAGATCGGTGGTATATATAGTATATATATGGTGGTATATATAGTATATATATATAGTATATATATATATATATTTTCGCAAATTTTAGCCCCATTTTAACAGCTAGAAGCTTCAAATTTCACCGAATACTTACGTATATAGCATATATTGTTGTCTGAAAAAAATCATAGAGATCGGTTGTATATATAGTATATATCTCATACAACCGATTGTTCAGATAAGAAACTTTTCGCAATTTCTACCCCATTTTAACAGCTATAAGCACCAAATTTCACCGATTGCTTACGTATATAGCATATATTGTTGTCTGCAAAAATCATAGAGATCGGTTGTATATATAGTATATATCTCATACAACCGATTGTTCAGATAAGAAACTTTTCGCAATTTCTACCCCATTTTAACAGCTATAAGCTTCAAATTTCACCGATTGCTTACGTATATAGCATATATTGTTGTCTGAAAAAATCATAGAGATCGGTTGTATATATAGTATATATCTCATACAACCGATTGTTCAGATAGGAAACTTTTCGCAATTTCTACCCCATTTTAACAGCTAGAAGCTTCAAATTTCACCAAATGCTTAAGTATATAGCATATATTGTTGTCTGAAAAAATCATAGAGATCGGTTGTATATATAGTATATATCTCATAAAACCGATTGTTCAGATAAGAAACTTTGCGCAATTTCTGCCCCGTTTTAACAGCTAGAAGCTTCAAATTTCACAAAATGCTTACGTATATAGCATATATTGTTGTCTGAAAAAATCATAGAGATCGGTGGTATATATATTATATACTTCATATAAACTCTCATTTTTGCCCCTTTTTTACGGCTAGAAGCTTCAAAATTCATCAAATTTCATCAAATAGTTACGTTCACGTCATATATTTTTGAAATACGTGATTCGTAGTCATATTTTTTACATGCAGACCACAAAAAACGTGAAGCTTTGCATCCTCACACAGATTACCTACCTATTTTTATACCTTTCATGAAAATGAAATGGTATATTAATTTCGTCACGAAACCGAAAATTGTAAGTCCTTAAAGGAAAATAGATAGACCCACCATTAAGTATACCGAAATAATCAGGTTGAAGAGCTGAGTTGATTTAGCCATGTCCGTCTGTCCGTCTGTCCGTCTGTCCGTCTGTCTGTTTGTATGCAAACTAGTCCCTCAATTTTTGAGATATCTTGATAAAATTTGGTGAGCGGGTGTATTTGGGTGTCCGATTAGACATTTGTCGGAACCGACCGGATCGGACCACTATAGCATATATCCTCCATACAACCGATTTTTCAGAAAAAGAGGATTTTTGTAATATCTTACCCAATTTAACAGATTGAAGCTGCAAACTTCACCATATACTTTCGTATATTGCACATATTGTTGCCTGAAAAAATTGATGAGATCGGTCGTATATATAGTATATATCCCCCACAACCGATTGTTCAGATAAGGAACTTTTCGTAATTACTGCCCCATTTTAAGAGCTAGAGGCTTCAAATTTCAACGAATGCTTAGGTATATAGCATATATTGTTGTCTGAAAAAATCATAAAGATCGGTGGTATATATAGTATATATATGGTGGTATATATAGTATATATATATAGTATATATATATATATATTTTCGCAAATTTTAGCCCCATTTTAACAGCTAGAAGCTTCAAATTTCACCGAATACTTACGTATATAGCATATATTGTTGTCTGAAAAAAATCATAGGGATCGGTTGTATATATAGTATATATCTCATACAACCGATTGTTCAGATAAGAAACTTTTCGCAATTTCTACCCCATTTTAACAGCTATAAGCTTCAAATTTCACCGATTGCTTACGTATATAGCATACATTGTTGCCTGAAAAAATCATAGAGATCGGTTGTATATATAGTATTAGTATATATCTCATACAACCGATTGTTCAGATAAGAAACTTTTCGCAATTTCTACCCCATTTTAACAGCTATAAGCTTCAAATTTCACCGATTGCTTACGTATATAGCATATATTGTTGTCTGAAAAAATCATAGAGATCGGTTGTATATATAGTATATATCTCATACAACCGATTGTTCAGATAGGAAACTTTTCGCAATTTCTACCCCATTTTAACAGCTAGAAGCTTCAAATTTCACCAAATGCTTAAGTATATAGCATATATTGTTGTCTGAAAAAATCATAGAGATCGGTTGTATATATAGTATATATCTCATACAACCGATTGTTCAGATAAGAAACTTTTCGCAATTTCTACCCCATTTTAACAGCTATAAGCTTCAAATTTCACCGATTGCTTACGTATATAGCATATCTTGTTGTCTGAAAAAATCATAGAGATCGGTTGTATATATAGTATATATCTCATACAACCGATTGTTCAGATAGGAAACTTTTCGCAATTTCTACCCCATTTTAACAGCTATAAGCTTCAAATTTCACCGATTGCTTACGTATATAGCATATATTGTTGTCTGAAAAAATCATAGAGATCGGTTGTATATATAGTATATATCTCATACAACCGATTGTTCAGATAAGAAACTTTGCGCAATTTCTGCCCCGTTTTAAACAGCTAGAAGCTTCAAATTTCACAAAATGCTTACGTATATAGCATATATTGTTGTCTGAAAAAATCATAGAGATCGTGGTATATATATTATATACTTCATATAAACTCTCATTTTTGCCCCTTTTTTACGGCTAGAAGCTTCAAAATTCATCAAATTTCATCAAATAGTTACGTTTACGTCATATATTTTTGAAATACGTGATTCGTAGTCATAGTTTTTACATGCAGACCACAAAAAACGTGAAGCTTTGCATCCTCACACAGATTACCTACCTATTTTTTATTTTATATTTATCTTAAAAATCGTTTAGATATGTTAAAATTTCACTAAATGTTTACGTGTATAGCATATATTGTTGTCTGAGAAAATCATAGATACCGGTGGTATATATAGTATATATCCCATACAACCGATTGTTCAGATAAGAAACTTTGCGCAATTTCTTCCCCATTTTAACAGCGAGAAGCTTCAACTTTCACCAAATGCTTACGTGTATAGCATATACTGTTGTCTGAAAAAATCATTGAGATCGATGGTATATATAGTATATATCTCATACAACCGATTGTTCAGTTAAGAAACTTTGCGCAATTTCTGCCCCTTTTTAACAGCTAGACGCTTCAAATTTCACCATATGCTTACGTATATAGCATATATTGTTGTCTGAAAAAATCATAGAGATCGGTGGTATATATATTATATACTTCATATAAACTGTCATTTTTGCCCCTTTTTTACGGCTAGAAGCTTCAAAATTCATCAAATTTCATCAAATAGTTACGTTTACGTCATATATTTTTGAAATACGTGATTCGTAGTCATAGTTTTTACATGCGGACCACAAAAAACGTGAAGCTTTGCATCCTCACACAGATTACCTACCTATTTTTATACCTTTCATGAAAATGAAATGGTATATTAATTTCGTCACGAAACCGAAAATTGTAAGTCCTTAAAGGAAAATAGATAGACCCACCATTAAGTATACCGAAATAATCAGGTTGAAGAGCTGAGTTGATTTAGACATGTCCGTCTGTCCGTCTGTCCGTCTGTCTGTTTGTATGCAAACTAGTCCCTCAATTTTTGAGATATCTTGATAAAATTTGGTGAGCGGGTGTATTTGGGTGTCCGATTAGACATTTGTCGGAACCGACCGGATCGGACCACTATAGCATATATCCTCCATACAACCGATTTTTCAGAAAAAGAGGATTTTTGTAATATCTTACCCAATTTAACAGATTGAAGCTTCAAACTTCACCATATACTTTCGTATATTGCACATATTGTTGCCTGAAAAAATTGATGAGATCGGTCGTATATATAGTATATATCCCCCACAACCGATTTTTCAGATAAGGAACTTTTCGTAATTACTGCCCCATTTTAAGAGCTAGAGGCTTCAAATTTCAACGAATGCTTAGGTATATAGCATATATTGTTGTCTGAAAAAATCATAAAGATCGGTGGTATATATAGTATATATATGGTGGTATATATAGTATATATATATAGTATATATATATATATATTTTCGCAAATTTTAGCCCCATTTTAACAGCTAGAAGCTTCAAATTTCACAGAATACTTACGTATATAGCATATATTGTTGTCTGAAAAAAATCATAGAGATCGGTTGTATATATAGTATATATCTCATACAACCGATTGTTCAGATAAGAAACTTTTCGCAATTTCTACCCCATTTTAACAGCTATAAGCTTCAAATTTCACCGATTGCTTACGTATATAGCATATATTGTTGTCTGAAAAAATCATAGAGATCGGTTGTATATATAGTATATATCTCATACAACCGATTGTTCAGATAAGAAACTTTTCGCAATTTCTACCCCATTTTAACAGCTATAAGCTTCAAATTTCACCGATTGCTTACGTATATAGCATATATTGTTGTCTGAAAAAATCATAGAGATCGGTTGTATATATAGTATATATCTCATACAACCGATTGTTCAGATAGGAAACTTTTCGCAATTTCTACCCCATTTTAACAGCTAGAAGCTTCAAATTTCACCAAATGCTTAAGTATATAGCATATATTGTTGTCTGAAAAAATCATAGAGATCGGTTGTATATATAGTATATATCTCATACAACCGATTGTTCAGATAAGAAACTTTGCGCAATTTCTGCCCCGTTTTAACAGCTAGAAGCTTCAAATTTCACAAAATGCTTACGTATATTACATATATTGTTGTCTGAAAAAATCATAGAGATCGGTGGTATATATATTATATACTTCATATAAACTCTCATTTTTGCCCCTTTTTTACGGCTAGAAGCTTCAAAATTCATCAAATTTCATCAAATAGTTACGTTTACGTCATATATTTTTGAAATACGTGATTCGTAGTCATAGTTTTTACATGCAGACCACAAAAAACGTGAAGCTTTGCATCCTCACACAGATTACCTACCTATTTTTATACCTTTCATGAAAATGAAATGGTATATTAATTTCGTCACGAAACCGAAAATTGTAAGTCCTTAAAGGAAAATAGATAGACCCACCATTAAGTATACCGAAATAATCAGGTTGAAGAGCTGAGTTGATTTAGCCATGTCCGTCTGTCCGTCTGTCCGTCTGTCTGTTTGTATGCAAACTAGTCCCTCAATTTTTGAGATATCTTGATAAAATTTGGTAAGCGGGTGTATTTGGGTGTCCGATTAGACATTTGTCGGAACCGACCGGATCGGACCACTATAGCATATATCCTCCATACAACCGATTTTTCAGAAAAAGAGGATTTTTGTAATATCTTACCCAATTTAACAGATTGAAGCTTCAAACTTCACCATATACTTTCGTATATTGCACATATTGTTGCCTGAAAAAATTGATGAGATCGGTCGTATATATAGTATATATCCCCCACAACCGATTGTTCAGATAAGGAACTTTTCGTAATTACTGCCCCATTTTAAGAGCTAGAGGCTTCAAATTTCAACGAATGCTTAGGTATATAGCATATATTGTTGTCTGAAAAAATCATAAAGATCGGTGGTATATATAGTATATATATGGTGGTATATATAGTATATATATATAGTATATATATATATATATTTTCGCAAATTTTAGCCCCATTTTAACAGCTAGAAGCTTCAAATTTCACCGAATACTTACGTATATAGCATATATTGTTGTCTGAAAAAAATCATAGAGATCGGTTGTATATATAGTATATATCTCATACAACCGATTGTTCAGATAAGAAACTTTTCGCAATTTCTACCCCATTTTAACAGCCATAAGCTTCAAATTTCACCGATTGCTTACGTATATAGCATATATTGTTGTCTGAAAAAATCATAGAGATCGGTTGTATATATAGTATATATCTCATACAACCGATTGTTCAGATAAGAAACTTTTCGCAATTTCTACCCCATTTTAACAGCTATAAGCTTCAAATTTCACCGATTGCTTACGTATATAGCATATATTGTTGTCTGAAAAAATCATAGAGATCGGTTGTATATATAGTATATATCTCATACAACCGATTGTTCAGATAGGAAACTTTTCGCAATTTCTACCCCATTTTAACAGCTAGAAGCTTCAAATTTCACCAAATGCTTAAGTATATAGCATATATTGTTGTCTGAAAAAATCATAGAGATCGGTTGTATATATAGTATATATCTCATACAACCGATTGTTCAGATAAGAATCTTTGCGCAATTTCTGCCCCGTTTTAACAGCTAGAAGCTTCAAATTTCACAAAATGCTTACGTATATAGCATATATTGTTGTCTGAAAAAATCATAGAGATCGGTGGTATATATATTACATACTTCATATAAACTCTCATTTTTGCCCCTTTTTTACGGCTAGAAGCTTCAAAATTCATCAAATTTCCTCAAATAGTTACGTTTACGTCATATATTTTTGAAATACGTGATTCGTAGTCATAGTTTTTACATGCAGACCACAAAAAACGTGAAGCTTTGCATCCTCACACAGATTACCTACCTATTTTTATACCTTTCATGAAAATGAAATGGTATATTAATTTCGTCACTAAACTGAAAATTGTAAGTCCTTAAAGGAAAATAGATAGACCCACCATTAAGTATACCGAAATAATCAGGTTGAAGAGCTGAGTTGATTTAGCCATGTCCGTCTGTCCGTCTGTCCGTCTGTCCGTCTGTCCGTCTGTCCGCCTGTCTGTTTGTATGCAAACTAGTCCCTCAATTTTTGAGATATCTTGATAAAATTTGGTGAGCGGGTGTATTTGGGTGTCCGATTAGACATTTGTCGGAACCGACCGGATCGGACCACTATAGCATATATCCTCCATACAACCGATTTTTCAGAAAAAGAGGATTTTTGTAATATCTTACCCAATTTAACAGATTGAAGCTTCAAACTTCACCATATACTTTCGTATATTGCACATATTGTTGCCTGAAAAAATTGATGAGATCGGTCGTATATATAGTATATATCCCCCACAACCGATTGTTCAGATAAGGAACTTTTCGTAATTACTGCCCCATTTTAAGAGCTAGAGGCTTCAAATTTCAACGAATGCTTAGGTATATAGCATATATTGTTGTCTGAAAAAATCATAAAGATCGGTGGTATATATAGTATATATATGGTGGTATATATAGTATATATATATAGTATATATATATATATATTTTCGCAAATTTTAGCCCCATTTTAACAGCTAGAAGCTTCAAATTTCACCGAATACTTACGTATATAGCATATATTGTTGTCTGAAAAAAATCATAGAGATCGGTTGTATATATAGTATATATCTCATACAACCGATTGTTCAGATAAGAAACTTTTAGCAATTTCTACCCCATTTTAACAGCTATAAGCTTCAAATTTCACCGATTGCTTACGTATGTAGCATATATTGTTGTCTGAAAAAATCATAGAGATCGGTTGTATATATAGTATATATCTCATACAACCGATTGTTCAGATAAGAAACTTTTCGCAATTTCTACCCCATTTTAACAGCTATAAGCTTCAAATTTCACCGATTGCTTACGTATATAGCATATATTGTTGTCTGAAAAAATCATAGAGATCGGTTGTATATATAGTATATATCTCATACAACCGATTGTTCAGATAGGAAACTTTTCACAATTTCTACCCCATTTTAACAGCTAGAAGCTTCAAATTTCACCAAATGCTTAAGTATATAGCATATATTGTTGTCTGAAAAAATCATAGAGATCGGTTGTATATATAGTATATATCTCATACAACCGATTGTTCAGATAAGAAACTTTGCGCAATTTCTGCCCCGTTTTAACAGCTAGAAGCTTCAAATTTCACAAAATGCTTACGTATATTACATATATTGTTGTCTGAAAAAATCATAGAGATCGGTGGTATATATATTATATACTTCATATAAACTCTCATTTTTGCCCCTTTTTTACGGCTAGAAGCTTCAAAATTCATCAAATTTCATCAAATAGTTACGTTTACGTCATATATTTTTGAAATACGTGATTCGTAGTCATAGTTTTTACATGCAGACCACAAAAAACGTGAAGCTTTGCATCCTCACACAGATTACCTACCTATTTTTATACCTTTCATGAAAATGAAATGGTATATTAATTTCGTCACGAAACCGAAAATTGTAAGTCCTTATAGGAAAATAGATAGACCTACCATTAAGTATACCGAAATAATCAGGTTGAAGAGCTGAGTTGATTTAGCCATGTCCGTCTGTCCGTCTGTCCGTCTGTCTGTTTGTATGCAAACTAGTCCCTCAATTTTTGAGATATCTTGATAAAATTTGGTGAGCGGGTGTATTTGGGTGTCCGATTAGACATTTGTCGGAACCGACCGGATCGGACCACTATAGCATATATCCTCCATACAACCGATTTTTCAGAAAAAGAGGATTTTTGTAATATCTTACCCAATTTAACAGATTGAAGCTTCAAACTTCACCATATACTTTCGTATATTGCACATATTGTTGCCTGAAAAAATTGATGAGATCGGTCGTATATATAGTATATATCCCCCACAACCGATTGTTCAGATAAGGAACTTTTCGTAATTACTGCCCCATTTTAAGAGCTAGAGGCTTCAAATTTCAACGAATGCTTAGGTATATAGCATATATTGTTGTCTGAAAAAATCATAAAGATCGGTGGTATATATAGTATATATATGGTGGTATATATAGTATATATATATAGTATATATATATATATATTTTCGCAAATTTTAGCCCCATATTAACAGCTAGAAGCTTCAAATTTCACCGAATACTTACGTATATAGCATATATTGTTGTCTGAAAAAAATCATAGAGATCGGTTGTATATATAGTATATATCTCATACAACCGATTGTTCAGATAAGAAACTTTTCGCAATTTCTACCCCATTTTAACAGCTATAAGCTTCAAATTTCACCGATTGCATACGTATATAGCATATATTGTTGTCTGAAAAAATCATAGAGATCGGTTGTATATATAGTATATATCTCATACAACCGATTGTTCAGATAAGAAACTTTTCGCAATTTCTACCCCATTTTAACAGCTATAAGCTTCAAATTTCACCGATTGCTTACGTATATAGCATATATTGTTGTCTGAAAAAATCATAGAGATCGGTTGTATATTTAGTATATATCTCATACAACCGATTGTTCAGATAAGAATCTTTGCGCAATTTCTGCCCCGTTTTAACAGCTAGAAGCTTCAAATTTCACAAAATGCTTACGTATATAGCATATATTGTTGTCTGAAAAAATCATAGAGATCGGTGGTATATATATTATATACTTCATATAAACTCTCATTTTTGCCCCTTTTTTACGGCTAGAAGCTTCAAAATTCATCAAATTTCATCAAATAGTTACGTTTACGTCATATATTTTTGAAATACGTGATTCGTAGTCATAGTTTTTACATGCAGACCACAAAAAACGTGAAGCTTTGCATCCTCACACAGATTACCTACCTATTTTTATACCTTTCATGAAAATGAAATGGTATATTAATTTCGTCACGAAACTGAAAATTGTAAGTCCTTAAAGGAAAATAGATAGACCCACCATTAAGTATACCGAAATAATCAGGTTGAAGAGCTGAGTTGATTTAGCCATGTCCGTCTGTCCGTCTGTCCGTCTGTCCGTCTGTCCGTCTGTCTGTTTGTATGCAAACTAGTCCCTCAATTTTTGAGATATCTTGATAAAATTTGGTGAGCGGGTGTATTTGGGTGTCCGATTAGACATTTGTCGGAACCGACCGGATCGGACCACTATAGCATATATCCTCCACACAACCGATTTTTCAGAAAAAGAGGATTTTTGTAATATCTTACCCAATTTAACAGATTGAAGCTTCAAACTTCACCATATACTTTCGTATATTGCACATATTGTTGCCTGAAAAAATTGATGAGATCGGTCGTATATATAGTATATATCCCCCACAACCGATTGTTCAGATAAGGAACTTTTCGTAATTACTGCCCCATTTTAAGAGCTAGAGGCTTCAAATTTCAACGAATGCTTAGGTATATAGCATATATTGTTGTCTGAAAAAATCATAAAGATCGGTGGTATATATAGTATATATATGGTGGTATATATAGTATATATATATAGTATATATATATATATATATTCGCAAATTTTAGCCCCATTTTAACAGCTAGAAGCTTCAAATTTCGTCGAATACTTACGTATATAGCATATATTGTTGTCTGAAAAAAATCATAGAGATCGGTTGTATATATAGTATATATCTCATACAACCGATTGTTCAGATAAGAAACTTTTCGCAATTTCTACCCCATTTTAACAGCTATAAGCTTCAAATTTCACCGATTGCTTACGTATATAGCATATATTGTTGTCTGAAAAAATCATAGAGATCGGTTGTATATATAGTATATATCTCATACAACCGATTGTTCAGATAAGAAACTTTTCGCAATTTCTACCCCAGTTTAACAGCTATAAGCTTCAAATTTCACCGATTGCTTACGTATATAGCATATATTGTTGTCTGAAAAAATCATAGAGATCGGTTGTATATATAGTATATATCTCATACAACCGATTGTTCAGATAGGAAACTTTTCGCAATTTCTACCCCATTTTAACAGCTAGAAGCTTCAAATTTCACCAAATGCTTAAGTATATAGCATATATTGTTGTCTGAAAAAATCATAGAGATCGGTTGTATATATAGTATATATCTCATACAACCGATTGTTCAGATAAGAAACTTTGCGCAATTTCTGCCCCGTTTTAACAGCTAGAAACTTCAAATTTCACAAAATGCTTACGTATATAGCATATATTGTTGTCTGAAAAAATCATAGAGATCGGTGGTATATATATTATATACTTCATATAAACTCTCATTTTTGCCCCTTTTTTACGGCTAGAAGCTTCAAAATTCATCAAATTTCATCAAACAGTTACGTTTACGTCATATATTTTTGAAATACGTGATTCGTAGTCATAGTTTTTACATGCAGACCACAAAAAACGTGAAGCTTTGCATCCTCACACAGATTACCTACCTATTTTTATACCTTTCATGAAAATGAAATGGTATATTAATTTCGTCACGAAACCGAAAATTGTAAGTCCTTAAAGGAAAATAGATAGACCCACCATTAAGTATACCGAAATAATCAGGTTGAAGAGCTGAGTTGATTTAGCCATGTCCGTCTGTCCGTCTGTCTGTTTGTATGCAAACTAGTCCCTCAATTTTTGAGATATCTTGATAAAATTTGGTGAGCGGGTGTATTTGGGTGTCCGATTAGACATTTGTCGGAACCGACCGGATCGGACCACTATAGCATATATCCTCCATACAACCGATTTTTCAGAAAAAGAGGATTTTTGTAATATCTTACCCAATTTAACAGATTGAAGCTTCAAACTTCACCATATACTTTCGTATATTGCACATATTGTTGCCTGAAAAAATTGATGAGATCGGTCGTATATATAGTATATATCCCCCACAACCGATTGTTCAGATAAGGAACTTTTCGTAATTACTGCCCCATTTTAAGAGCTAGAGGCTTCAAATTTCAACGAATGCTTAGGTATATAGCATATATTGTTGTCTGAAAAAATCATAAAGATCGGTGGTATATATAGTATATATATGGTGGTATATATAGTATATATATATATATATAATTTCGCAAATTTTAGCCCCATTTTAACAGCTAGAAGCTTCAAATTTCACCGAATACTTACGTTATAGCATATATTGTTGTCTGAAAAAAATCATAGAGATCGGTTGTATATATAGTATATATCTCATACAACCGATTGTTCAGATAAGAAACTTTTCGCAATTTCTACCCCATTTTAACAGCTATAAGCTTCAAATTTCACCGATTGCTTACGTATATAGCATATATTGTTGTCTGAAAAAATCATAGAGATCGGTTGTATATATAGTATATATCTCATACAACCGATTGTTCAGATAAGAAACTTTTCGCATTTTCTACCCCATTTTAACAGCTATAAGCTTCAAATTTCACCGATTGCTTACGTATATAGCATATATTGTTGTCTGAAAAAATCATAGAGATCGGTTGTATATATAGTATATATCTCATACAACCGATTGTTCAGATAGGAAACTTTTCGCAATTTCTACCCCATTTTAACAGCTAGAAGCTTCAAATTTCACCAAATGCTTAAGTATATAGCATATATTGTTGTCTGAAAAAATCATAATGATCGGTTGTATATATAGTATATATCTCATACAACCGATTGTTCAGATAAGAAACTTTGCGCAATTTCTGCCCCGTTTTAACAGCTAGAAGCTTCAAATTTCACAAAATGCTTACGTATATAGCATATATTGTTGTCTGAAAAAATCATAGAGATCGGTGGTATATATATTATATACTTCATATAAACTCTCATTTTTGCCCCTTTTTTACGGCTAGAAGCTTCAAAATTCATCAAATTTCATCAAATAGTTACGTTTACGTCATATATTTTTGAAATACGTGATTCGTAGTCATAGTTTTTACATGCAGACCACAAAAAACGTGAAGCTTTGCATCCTCACACAGATTACCTACCTATTTTTATACCTTTCATGAAAATGAAATGGTATATTAATTTCGTCACGAAACCGAAAATTGTAAGTCCTTAAAGGAAAATAGATAGACCCACCATTAAGTATACCGAAATAATCAGGTTGAAGAGCTGAGTTGATTTAGCCATGTCCGTCTGTCCGTCTGTCCGTCTGTCTGTTTGTATGCAAACTAGTCCCTCAATTTTTGAGATATCTTGATAAAATTTGGTGAGCGGGTGTATTTGGGTGTCCGATTAGACATTTGTCGGAACCGACCGGATCGGACCACTATAGCATATATCCTCCATACAACCGATTTTTCAGAAAAAGAGGATTTTTGTAATATCTTACCCAATTTAACAGATTGAAGCTTCAAACTTCACCATATACTTTCGTATATTGCACATATTGTTGCCTGAAAAAATTGATGAGATCGGTCGTATATATAGTATATATGCCCCACAACCGATTGTTCAGATAAGGAACTTTTCGTAATTACTGCCCCATTTTAAGAGCTAGAGGCTTCAAATTTCAACGAATGCTTAGGTATATAGCATATATGTTTGTCTGAAAAAATCATAAAGATCGGTGGTATATATAGTATATATATATAGTATATATATATATATATTTTCGCAAATTTTAGCCCCATTTTAACAGCTAGAAGCTTCAAATTTCACCGAATACTTACGTATATAGCATATATTGTTGTCTGAAAAAAATCATAGAGATCGGTTGTATATATAGTATATATCTCATACAACCGATTGTTCAGATAAGAAACTTTTCGCAATTTCTACCCCATTTTAACAGCTATAAGCTTCAAATTTCACCGATTGCTTACGTATATAGCATATATTGTTGTCTGAAAAAATCATAGAGATCGGTTGTATATATAGTATATATCTCATACAACCGATTGTTCAGATAAGAAACTTTTCGCAATTTCTACCCCATTTTAACAGCTATAAGCTTCAAATTTCACCGATTGCTTACGTATATAGCATATATTGTTGTCTGAAAAAATCATAGAGATCGGTTGTATATATAGTATATATCTCATACAACCGATTGTTCAGATAGGAAACTTTTCGCAATTTCTACCCCATTTTAACAGCTAGAAGCTTCAAATTTCACCAAATGCTTAAGTATATAGCATATATTGTTGTCTGAAAAAATCATAGAGATCGGTTGTATATATAGTATATATCTCATACAACCGATTGTTCAGATAAGAATCTTTGCGCAATTTCTGCCCCGTTTTAACAGCTAGAAGCTTCAAATTTCACAAAATGCTTACGTATATAGCATATATTGTTGTCTGAAAAAATCATAGAGATCGGTGGTATATATATTATATACTTCATATAAACTCTCATTTTTGCCCCTTTTTTACGGCTAGAAGCTTCAAAATTCATCAAATTTCATCAAATAGTTACGTTTACGTCATATATTTTTGAAATACGTGATTCGTAGTCATAGTTTTTACATGCAGACCACAAAAAACGTGAAGCTTTGCATCCTCACACAGATTACCTACCTATTTTTATACCTTTCATGAAAATGAAATGGTATATTAATTTCGTCACGAAACTGAAAATTGTAAGTCCTTAAAGGAAAATAGATAGACCCACCATTAAGTATACCGAAATAATCAGGTTGAAGAGCTGAGTTGATTTAGCCATGTCCGTCTGTCCGTCTGTCCGTCTGTCCGTCTGTCTGTTTGTATGCAAACTAGTCCCTCAATTTTTGAGAAATCTTGATAAAATTTGGTGAGCGGGTGTATTTGGGTGTCCGATTAGACATTTGTCGGAACCGACCGGATCGGACCACTATAGCATATATCCTCCATACAACCGATTTTTCAGAAAAAGAGGATTTTTGTAATATCTTACCCAATTTAACAGATTGAAGCTTCAAACTTCACCATATACTTTCGTATTCACCATATACTTTCATATTGTTGCCTGAAAAAATTGATGAGATCGGTCGTATATATAGTATATATCCCCCACAACCGATTGTTCAGATAAGGAACTTTTCGTAATTACTGCCCCATTTTAAGAGCTAGAGGCTTCAAATTTCAACGAATGCTTAGGTATATAGCATATATTGTTGTCTGAAAAAATCATAAAGATCGGTGGTATATATAGTATATATATGGTGGTATATATTGTATATATATATAGTATATATATATATATATTTTCGCAAATTTTAGCCCCATTTTAACAGCTAGAAGCTTCAAATTTCACCGAATACTTACGTATATAGCATATATTGTTGTCTGAAAAAAATCATAGAGATCGGTTGTATATATAGTATATATCTCATACAACCGATTGTTCAGATAAGAAACTTTTCGCAATTTCTACCCCATTTTAACAGCTATAAGCTTCAAATTTCACCGATTGCTTACGTATATAGCATATATTGTTGTCTGAAAAAATCATAGAGATCGGTTGTATATATAGTATATATCTCATACAACCGCTTGTTCAGATAAGAAACTTTTCGCAATTTCTACCCCATTTTAACAGCTATAAGCTTCAAATTTCACCGATTGCCTACGTATATAGCATATATTGTTGTCTGAAAAAATCATAGAGATCGGTTGTATATATAGTATATATCTCATACAACCGATTGTTCAGATAGGAAACTTTTCGCAATTTCTACCCCATTTTAACAGCTAGAAGCTTCAAATTTCACCAAATGCTTAAGTATATAGCATATATTGTTGTCTGAAAAAATCATAGAGATCGGTTGTATATATAGTATATATCTCATACAACCGATTGTTCAGATAAGAAACTTTGCGCAATTTCTGCCCCGTTTTAACAGCTAGAAGCTTCAAATTTCACAAAATGCTTACGTATATAGCATATATTGTTGTCTGAAAAAATCATAGAGATCTGTGGTATATATATTATATACTTCATATAAACTCTCATTTTTGCCCCTTTTTTACGGCTAGAAGCTTCAAAATTCATCAAATTCATCAAATAGTTACGTTTACGTCATATATTTTTGAAATACGTGATTCGTAGTCATAGTTTTTACATGCAGACCACAAAAAACGTGAAGCTTTGCATCCTCACACAGATTACCTACCTATTTTTATACCTTTCATGAAAATGAAATGGTATATTAATTTCGTCACGAAACCGAAAATTGTAAGTCCTTAAAGGAAAATAGATAGACCCACCATTAAGTATACCGAAATAATCAGGTTGAAGAGCTGAGTTGATTTAGCCATGTCCGTCTGTCCGTCTGTCCGTCTGTCTGTTTGTATGCAAACTAGTCCCTCAATTTTTGAGATATCTTGATAAAATTTGGTGAGCGGGTGTATTTGGGTGTCCGATTAGACATTTGTCGGAACCGACCGGATCGGACCACTATAGCATATATCCTCCATACAACCGATTTTTCAGAAAAGAGGATTTTTGTAATATCTTACCCAATTTAACAGATTGAAGCTTCAAACTTCACCATATACTTTCGTATATTGCACATATTGTTGCCTGAAAAAATTGATGAGATCGGTCGTATATATAGTATATATCCCCCCACAACCGATTGTTCAGATAAGGAACTTTTCGTAATTACTGCCCCATTTTAAGAGCTAGAGGCTTCAAATTTCAACGAATGCTTAGGTATATAGCATATATTGTTGTCTGAAAAAATCATAAAGATCGGTGGTATATATAGTATATATATGGTGGTATATACAGTATATATATATAGTATATATATATATATTTTTTCGCAAATTTTAGCCCCATTTTAACAGCTAGAAGCTTCAAATTTCACCGAATAACTTACGTATATAGCATATATTGTTGTCTGAAAAAATCATAGAGATCGGTTGTATATATAGTATATATCTCATACAACCGATTGTTCAGATAAGAAACTTTTCGCAATTTCTACCCATTTTAACAGCTATAAGCTTCAAATTTCACCGATTGCTTACGTATATAGCATATATTGTTGTCTGAAAAAATCATAGAGATCGGTTGTATATATAGTATATATCTCATACAACCGATTGTTCAGATAAGAAACTTTCGCAATTTCTACCCCATTTTAACAGCTATAAGCTTCAAATTTCACCGATTGCTTACGTATATAGCATATATTTTTGTCTGAAAAAATCATAGAGATCGGTTGTATATATAGTATATATCTCATACAACCGATTGTTCAGATAAGAAACTTTTCGCAATTTCTACCCCATTTTAACAGCTATAAGCTTCAATTTTCACCGATTGCTTACGTATATAGCATATATTGTTGTCTGAAAAAATCATAGAGATCGGTGGTATATATATTATATACTTCATATAAACTCTCATTTTTGCCCCTTTTTTACGGCTAGAAGCTTCAAAATTCATCAAATTTCATCAAATAGTACGTTTACGTCATATATTTTTGAAATACGTGATTCGTAGTCATAGTTTTTACATGCAGACCACAAAAAAACGTGAAGCTTTGCATCCTCACACAGATTACCTACCTATTTTTATACCTTTCATGAAAATGAAATGGTATATTAATTTCGTCACGAAACCGAAAATTGTAAGTCCTTAAAGGAAAATAGATAGACCCACCATTAAGTATACCGAAATAATCAGGTTGAAGAGCTGAGTTGATTTAGCCATGTCCGTCTGTCCGTCTGTCCGTCTGTCTGTTTGTATGCAAACTAGTCCCTCAATTTTTGTAAAATTTGGTGAGCGGGTGTATTTGGGTGTCCGATTAGACATTTGTCGGAACCGACCGGATCGGACCACTATAGCATATATCCTCCATACAACCGATTTTTCAGAAAAAGAGGATTTTTGTAATATCTTACCCAATTTAACAGATTGAAGCTTCAACTTCACCATATACTTTCGTATATTGCACATATTGTTGCCTGAAAAAATTGATGAGATCGGTCGTATATATAGTATATATCCCCACAACCGATTGTTCAGATAAGGAACTTTTCGTATTACTGCCCCATTTTAAGAGCTAGAGGCTTCAAATTTCAACGAATGCTTAGGTATATAGCATATATTGTTGTCTGAAAAAATCATAAAGATCGGTGGTATATATAGTATATATATGGTGGTATATATAGTATATATATATAGTATATATATATATATATTTTCGCAAATTTTAGCCCCATTTTAACAGCTAGAAGCTTCAAATTTCACCGAATACTTACGTATATAGCATATATTGTTGTCTGAAAAAAATCATAGAGATCGGTTGTATATATAGTATAATATCTCATACAACCGATTGTTCAGATAAGAAACTTTTCGCATTTCTACCCCATTTTAACAGCTATAAGCTTCAAATTTCACTGATTGCTTACGTATATAGCATATATTGTTGTCTGAAAAAATCATAGAGATCGGTTGTATATATAGTATATATCTCATACAACCGATTGTTCAGATAAGAAACTTTTCGCAATTCTACCCCATTTTAACAGCACAGCTATAAGCTTCAAATTTCACCGATTGCTTACGTATATAGCATATATTGTTGTCTGAAAAAATCATAGAGATCGGTTGTATATATAGTATATATCTCATACAACCGATTGTTCAGATAGGAAACTTTTCGCAATTTCTACCCCATTTTAACAGCTATAAGCTTCAACTTTCACCGATTGCTTACGTATATAGCATATATTTTTGTCTGAAAAAATCATAGAGATCGGTTGTATATATAGTATATATCTCATACAACCGATTGTTCAGATAAGAAACTTTTCGCAATTTCTACCCCATTTTAACAGCTATAAGCTTCAAATTTCACCGATTGCTTACGTATATAGCATATATTTTTGTCTGAAAAAATCATAGAGATCGGTTGTATATATAGTATATATCTCATACAACCGATTGTTCAGATAAGAAACTTTTCGCAATTTCTACCCCATTTTAACAGCTATAAGCTTCAAATTTCACCGATTGCTTACGTATATAGCATATATTGTTGTCTGGAAAAATCATAGAGATCGGTTGTATATATAGTATATATCTCATACAACCGATTGTTCAGATAAGAAACTTTTCGCAATTTCTACCCCATTTTAACAGCTAAAAGCTTCAAATTTCACCAAATGCTTAAGTATATAGCATATATTGTTGTCTGAAAAAATCATAGAGATCGGTTGTATATATAGTATATATCTCATACAACCGATTGTTCAGATAAGAAACTTTGCGCAAATTCTGCCCCGTTATAACAGCTAGAAGCTTCAAATTTCACAAAATGCTTACGTATATAGCATATATTGTTGTCTGAAAAAATCATAGAGATCGGTGGTATATATATTATATACTTCATATAAACACTCATTTTTGCCCCTTTTTTACGGCTAGAAGCTTCAAAAATTCATCAAATTTCATCAAATAGTTACGTTTGCGTCATATATTTTTGAAATACGTGATTCGTAGTCATAGTTTTTACATGCAGACCACAAAAAACGTGAAGCTTTGCATCCTCACACAGATTACCTACCTATTTTTATACCTTTCATGAAAATGAAATGGTATATTAATTTCGTCACGAAACCGAAAATTGTAAGTCCTTAAAGGAAAATAGATAGACCCACCATTAAGTATACCGAAATAATCAGGTTGAAGAGCTGAGTTGATTTAGCCATGTCCGTCTGTCCGTCTGTCCGTCTGTCTGTTTGTATGCAAACTAGTCCCTCAATTTTTGAGATATCTTGATAAAATTTAGTGAGCGGGTGTATTTGGGTGTCCGATTAGACATTTGTCGGAACCGACCGGATCGGACCACTATAGCATATATCCTCCATACAACCGATTTTTCAGAAAAAGAGGATTTTTGTAATATCTTACCCAATTTAACAGATTGAAGCTTCAAACTTCACCATATACTTTCGTATATTGCACATATTGTTGCCTGAAAAAATCATAAAGATCGGTGGTATATATAGTATATATATGGTGGTATATATAGTATATATATATATATATATTTTCGCAAATTTTAGCCCCATTTTAACAGCTAGAAGCTTCAAATTTCACCGAATACTTACGTTATAGCATATATTGTTGTCTGAAAAAAATCATAGAGATCGGTTGTATATATAGTATATATCTCATACAACCGATTGTTCAGATAAGAAACTTTTCGCAATTTCTACCCCATTTTAACAGCTATAAGCTTCAAATTTCACCGATTGCTTACGTATATAGCATATATTGTTGTCTGAAAAAATCATAGAGATCGGTTGTATATATAGTATATATCTCATACAACCGATTGTTCAGATAAGAAACTTTTCGCAATTTCTACCCCATTTTAACAGCTATAAGCTTCAAATTTCATCGATTGCTTACGTATATAGCATATATTGTTGTCTGAAAAAATCATAGAGATCGGTTGTATATATAGTATATATCTCATACAACCGATTGTTCAGATAGGAAACTTTTCGCAATTTCTACCCCATTTTAACAGCTAGAAGCTTCAAATTTCACCAAATGCTTAAGTATATAGCATATATTGTTGTCTGAAAAAATCATAGAGATCGGTTGTATATATAGTATATATCTCATACAACCGATTGTTCAGATAAGAAACTTTGCGCAATTTCTGCCCCGTTTTAACAGCTAGAAGCTTCAAATTTCACAAAATGCTTACGTATATATCATATATTGTTGTCTGAAAAAATCATAGAGATCGGTGGTATATATATTATATACTTCATATAAACTCTCATTTTTGCCCCTTTTTTACGGCTAGAAGCTTCAAAATTCATCAAATTTCATCAAATAGTTACGTTTACGTCATATATTTTTGAAATACGTGATTCGTAGTCATAGTTTTTACATGCAGACCACAAAAAACGTGAAGCTTTGCATCCTCACACAGATTACCTACCTATTTTTATACCTTTCATGAAAATGAAATGGTATATTAATTTCGTCACGAAACCGAAAATTGTAAGTCCTTAAAGGAAAATAGATAGACCCACCATTAAGTATACCGAAATAATCAGGTTGAAGAGCTGAGTTGATTTAGCCATGTCCGTCTGTCCGTCTGTCCGTCTGTCTGTTTGTATGCAAACTAGTCCCTCAATTTTTGAGATATCTTGATAAAATTTGGTGAGCGGGTGTATTTGGGTGTCCGATTAGACATTTGTCGGAACCGACCGGATCGGACCACTATAGCATATATCCTCCATACAACCGATTTTTCAGAAAAAGAGGATTTTTGTAATATCTTACCCAATTTAACAGATTGAAGCTTCAAACTTCACCATATACTTTCGTATATTGCACATATTGTTGCCTGAAAAAATTGATGAGATCGGTCGTATATATAGTATATATGCCCCACAACCGATTGTTCAGATAAGGAACTTTTCGTAATTACTGCCCCATTTTAAGAGCTAGAGGCTTCAAATTTCAACGAATGCTTAGGTATATAGCATATATGTTTGTCTGAAAAAATCATAAAGATCGGTGGTATATATAGTATATATATATAGTATATATATATATATATTTTCGCAAATTTTAGCCCCATTTTAACAGCTAGAAGCTTCAAATTTCACCGAATACTTACGTATATAGCATATATTGTTGTCTGAAAAAAATCATAGAGATCGGTTGTATATATAGTATATATCTCATACAACCGATTGTTCAGATAAGAAACTTTTCGCAATTTCTACCCCATTTTAACAGCTATAAGCTTCAAATTTCACCGATTGCTTACGTATATAGCATATATTGTTGTCTGAAAAAATCATAGAGATCGGTTGTATATATAGTATATATCTCATACAACCGATTGTTCAGATAAGAAACTTTTCGCAATTTCTACCCCATTTTAACAGCTATAAGCTTCAAATTTCACCGATTGCTTACGTATATAGCATATATTGTTGTCTGAAAAAATCATAGAGATCGGTTGTATATATAGTATATATCTCATACAACCGATTGTTCAGATAGGAAACTTTTCGCAATTTCTACCCCATTTTAACAGCTAGAAGCTTCAAATTTCACCAAATGCTTAAGTATATAGCATATATTGTTGTCTGAAAAAATCATAGAGATCGGTTGTATATATAGTATATATCTCATACAACCGATTGTTCAGATAAGAATCTTTGCGCAATTTCTGCCCCGTTTTAACAGCTAGAAGCTTCAAATTTCACTTAATGCTTACGTATATAGCATATATTGTTGTCTGAAAAAATCATAGAGATCGGTGGTATATATATTATATACTTCATATAAACTCTCATTTTTGCCCCTTTTTTACGGCTAGAAGCTTCAAAATTCATCAAATTTCATCAAATAGTTACGTTTACGTCATATATTTTTGAAATACGTGATTCGTAGTCATAGTTTTTACATGCAGACCACAAAAAACGTGAAGCTTTGCATCCCCACACAGATTACCTACCTATTTTTATACCTTTCATGAAAATGAAATGGTATATTAATTTCGTCACGAAACTGAAAATTGTAAGTCCTTAAAGGAAAATAGATAGACCCACCATTAAGTATACCGAAATAATCAGGTTGAAGAGCTGAGTTGATTTAGCCATGTCCGTCTGTCCGTCTGTCCGTCTGTCCGTCTGTCTGTTTGTATGCAAACTAGTCCCTCAATTTTTGAGAAATCTTGATAAAATTTGGTGAGCGGGTGTATTTGGGTGTCCGATTAGACATTTGTCGGAACCGACCGGATCGGACCACTATAGCATATATCCTCCATACCACCGATTTTTCAGAAAAAGAGGATTTTTGTAATATCTTACCCAATTTAACAGATTGAAGCTTCAAACTTCACCATATACTTTCGTATTCACCATATACTTTCATATTGTTGCCTGAAAAAATTGATGAGATCGGTCGTATATATAGTATATATCCCCCACAACCGATTGTTCAGATAAGGAACTTTTCGTAATTACTGCCCCATTTTAAGAGCTAGAGGCTTCAAATTTCAACGAATGCTTAGGTATATAGCATATATTGTTGTCTGAAAAAATCATAAAGATCGGTGGTATATATAGTATATATATGGTGGTATATATTGTATATATATATAGTATATATATATATATATATATTTTCGCAAATTTTAGCCCCATTTTAACAGCTAGAAGCTTCAAATTTCACCGAATACTTACGTATATAGCATATATTGTTGTCTGAAAAAAATCATAGAGATCGGTTGTATATATAGTATATATCTCATACAACCGATTGTTCAGATAAGAAACTTTTCGCAATTTCTACCCCATTTTAACAGCTATAAGCTTCAAATTTCACCGATTGCTTACGTATATAGCATATATTGTTGTCTGAAAAAATCATAGAGATCGGTTGTATATATAGAATATATCTCATACAACCGCTTGTTCAGATAAGAAACTTTTCGCAATTTCTACCCCATTTTAACAGCTATAAGCTTCAAATTTCACCGATTGCCTACGTATATAGCATATATTGTTGTCTGAAAAAATCATAGAGATCGGTTGTATATATAGTATATATCTCATACAACCGATTGTTCAGATAGGAAACTTTTCGCAATTTCTACCCCATTTTAACAGCTAGAAGCTTCAAATTTCACCAAATGCTTAAGTATATAGCATATATTGTTGTCTGAAAAAATCATAGAGATCGGTTGTATATATAGTATATATCTCATACAACCGATTGTTCAGATAAGAAACTTTGCGCAATTTCTGCCCCGTTTTAACAGCTAGAAGCTTCAAATTTCACAAAATGCTTACGTATATAGCATATATTGTTGTCTGAAAAAATCATAGAGATCTGTGGTATATATATTATATACTTCATATAAACTCTCATTTTTGCCCCTTTTTTACGGCTAGAAGCTTCAAAATTCATCAAATTTCATCAAATAGTTACGTTTACGTCATATATTTTTGAAATACGTGATTCGTAGTCATAGTTTTTACATGCAGACCACAAAAAACGTGAAGCTTTGCATCCTCACACAGATTACCTACCTATTTTTATACCTTTCATGAAAATGAAATGGTATATTAATTTCGTCACGAAACCGAAAATTGTAAGTCCTTAAAGGAAAATAGATAGACCCACCATTAAGTATACCGAAATAATCAGGTTGAAGAGCTGAGTTGATTTAGCCATGTCCGTCTGTCCGTCTGTCCGTCTGTCTGTTTGTATGCAAACTAGTCCCTCAATTTTTGAGATATCTTGATAAAATTTGGTGAGCGGGTGTATTTGGGTGTCCGATTAGACATTTGTCGGAACCGACCGGATCGGACCACTATAGCATATATCCTCCATACAACCGATTTTTCAGAAAAAGAGGATTTTTGTAATATCTTACCCAATTTAACAGATTGAAGCTTCAAACTTCACCATATACTTTCGTATATTGCACATATTGTTGCCTGAAAAAATTGATGAGATCGGTCGTATATATAGTATATATCCCCCACAACCGATTGTTCAGATAAGGAACTTTTCGTAATTACTGCCCCATTTTAAGAGCTAGAGGCTTCAAATTTCAACGAATGCTTAGGTATATAGCATATATTGTTGTCTGAAAAAATCATAAAGATCGGTGGTATATATAGTATATATATGGTGGTATATACAGTATATATATATAGTATATATATATATATTTTTTCGCAAATTTTAGCCCCATTTTAACAGCTAGAAGCTTCAAATTTCACCGAATACTTACGTATATAGCATATATTGTTGTCTGAAAAAATCATAGAGATCGGTTGTATATATAGTATATATCTCATACAACCGATTGTTCAGATAAGAAACTTTTCGCAATTTCTACCCATTTTAACAGCTATAAGCTTCAAATTTCACCGATTGCTTACGTATATAGCATATATTGTTGTCTGAAAAAATCATAGAGATCGGTTGTATATATAGTATATATCTCATACAACCGATTGTTCAGATAAGAAACTTTTCGCAATTTCTACCCCATTTTAACAGCTATAAGCTTCAAATTTCACCGATTGCTTACGTATATAGCATATATTTTTGTCTGAAAAAATCATAGAGATCGGTTGTATATATAGTATATATCTCATACAACCGATTGTTCAGATAAGAAACTTTTCGCAATTTCTACCCCATTTTAACAGCTATAAGCTTCAATTTTCACCGATTGCTTACGTATATAGCATATATTGTTGTCTGAAAAAATCATAGAGATCGGTGGTATATATATTATATACTTCATATAAACTCTCATTTTTGCCCCTTTTTTACGGCTAGAAGCTTCAAAATTCATCAAATTTCATCAAATAGTTACGTTTACGTCATATATTTTTGAAATACGTGATTCGTAGTCATAGTTTTTACATGCAGACCACAAAAAACGTGAAGCTTTGCATCCTCACACAGATTACCTACCTATTTTTATACCTTTCATGAAAATGAAATGGTATATTAATTTCGTCACGAAACCGAAAATTGTAAGTCCTTAAAGGAAAATAGATAGACCCACCATTAAGTATACCGAAATAATCAGGTTGAAGAGCTGAGTTGATTTAGCCATGTCCGTCTGTCCGTCTGTCCGTCTGTCTGTTTGTATGCAAACTAGTCCCTCAATTTTTGTAAAATTTGGTGAGCGGGTGTATTTGGGTGTCCGATTAGACATTTGTCGGAACCGACCGGATCGGACCACTATAGCATATATCCTCCATACAACCGATTTTTCAGAAAAAGAGGATTTTTGTAATATCTTACCCAATTTAACAGATTGAAGCTTCAAACTTCACCATATACTTTCGTATATTGCACATATTGTTGCCTGAAAAAATTGATGAGATCGGTCGTATATATAGTATATATCCCCCACAACCGATTGTTCAGATAAGGAACTTTTCGTAATTACTGCCCCATTTTAAGAGCTAGAGGCTTCAAATTTCAACGAATGCTTAGGTATATAGCATATATTGTTGTCTGAAAAAATCATAAAGATCGGTGGTATATATAGTATATATATGGTGGTATATATAGTATATATATATAGTATATATATATATATATTTTCGCAAATTTTAGCCCCATTTTAACAGCTAGAAGCTTCAAATTTCACCGAATACTTACGTATATAGCATATATTGTTGTCTGAAAAAAATCATAGAGATCGGTTGTATATGTAGTATATATCTCATACAACCGATTGTTCAGATAAGAAACTTTTCGCAATTTCTACCCCATTTTAACAGCTATAAGCTTCAAATTTCACTGATTGCTTACGTATATAGCATATATTGTTGTCTGAAAAAATCATAGAGATCGGTTGTATATATAGTATATATCTCATACAACCGATTGTTCAGATAAGAAACTTTTCGCAATTTCTACCCCATTTTAACAGCTATAAGCTTCAAATTTCACCGATTGCTTACGTATATAGCATATATTGTTGTCTGAAAAAATCATAGAGATCGGTTGTATATATAGTATATATCTCATACAACCGATTGTTCAGATAGGAAACTTTTCGCAATTTCTACCCCATTTTAACAGCTATAAGCTTCAAATTTCACCGATTGCTTACGTATATAGCATAATTTTTTGTCTGAAAAAATCATAGAGATCGGTTGTATATATAGTATATATCTCATACAACCGATTGTTCAGATAAGAAACTTTTCGCAATTTCTACCCCATTTTAACAGCTATAAGCTTCAAATTTCACCGATTGCTTACGTATATAGCATATATTTTTGTCTGAAAAAATCATAGAGATCGGTTGTATATATAGTATATATCTCATACAACCGATTGTTCAGATAAGAAACTTTTCGCAATTTCTACCCCATTTTAACAGCTA